>NW_023270380.1:18196467-18363571 GCF_011800145.1 Mirounga leonina | reverse complement strand
GACATAAATCCAGAGAATAGCTCCTCTAATATTCCAGGGAGTCTCTATTCATGGAGAAACAGTAGAGGAATGATAAGTGGATGAATGATAGCCCTTCCTGATGAATATAGAGTAGGGGTCACAGCTGATACTTATCTTCCTCCTCTGCTGTCAATTCAGAAGTGCTCTCACTCTCAGTATCTCTTCTGGTCTCAGTGGCTTAAGTGGTAGTGTGATCCAGACCTCATTCTTGAGAGGCCTGACCCCTAGTCACCATTCGCTTCTCCAGCTATGGCTACTATTGCATGTCCCAACAAAACTGGTCAAGGGGTACCAAGAAGCACCCACGTGGGTCACTTGTGTATCAGCATATTTCTTCCTGCCCCCATTACTGATGACCGTGGTCTATAAAATACACCAAGATGACAGTTCCTTACCTGCTGCGTTATCACAAAGAGCCCCAAGAGTCCAGGCAGCACACATTTTTTAAAGTTTAATGAAACTCTTGCTGTATATTCTGAGCTTGTAACACGGGACTTCTGAAGCTGCAGAGCCCAGAATTGTGAGGATAGGAAACACACATTCTCCAACAGGGATGCTAGAAATGACAGTAACTAGGGCCACTCTCGCTTCTACCTCTTTCTTCCCATATGCATTCATTCTCACTGTAGGGAACAGCCATATATAAAATTTTTGACTGAGTGCAAATTGCACCCTGGAAGAAGGCACCATATCCTCACAAGGCTGTCCCTATAACACTCTGTTCCAGAAGGTTGGCAGTGTCTGAATGATGTGATGTGTGATATGACTAGTTGATTCTGTTTGGGTGCTTACCCACGTTTGAATCTTCTTTGCTATATAAAGCAGGTTCTTTGGTCTGATGTGATATTACATGGCATCCCATGTTACAAAAAATACACATTTTTAAAAATCAAGGGTAGTGGAGTGAACTATAGCCAAGTAGACAGCAAAGCAAAGCCAGGCCTCAAATATGTTTTTATTCTTGTCCAGATGAATTGCTGTCCCTTCCTGGGTGCAGCGCCAGTCTGGCCTGGCTTCCTTGTCAGTGTATCTTGGCTATCCGTCTAGCATACAGGAGGCTATGAGAGACAGATTTTGAAGGGGGTGCATGTTGTACTATAGGGAACATAGGAATGGGCAGAGTGGTTCAGGGGCAAATCTCTATGGTCTTCGAATACATTCTTATAACATCTCCAAGCATTCACAGCAACCTATGCGTCAATCCAGAGATTCACAGTTTAGGTGTCAGGATTCCATTGTTTCCCAACAAGGACCTTGAAATCTAGACTCAGATTTTTACCTTCTTTGATGTTCTGTTACTCACTTGAGAGTCACCACTTCCAGCCTTTTTTCCCCAGTTCCACTGCCCACTGTTTTTCTGAAACCTCCTAAATGTCTGATACATTTCCCATAAGATAAGATTCCAGTTTATTTCAGTAATTGTACTGCTACTTTATGCCGTGTTTGGCTGCAACACAGTCTCTGGAAGGCCGTAGCCAGCCCCATGGCAATGGGGCAACTTTAATCCATTTTCATTTGTTATGAAACTAATATATCTGGAATTATTTTTATCATTTTCGTTTGTGTTTTCTATTTATTATGCTTTCTCTGTATTTTTAAAATTTTCTTTGTATGCACTTATTACAGTGATTACTTGTGCTCATATTACCTCCTCTGCTTGTTTCAAAGTTCTATGTTTTATTGATATTATTTTAGAAGTCACTTTTGATCTCTAAATGCGTACTCAGTTTAACACAGTGTAAAAATTAATCATTATCTTTTATACTCTTCCAAGAGAATATCTTAGCTTTGAGTAGCGTATATATGGTGCTCAATCTTTCTGTCTCTGTCTCTTCTCCTTTCTCTCATCTATCTGTATACCATTTGTTATTACACACACACACACACACACACACACATGAATTTCTTTCCTTTTGAAAGAATTGTTTTAGATATATGTATTAGTTTCTTGTCGCTGCTGTAACAAATTAGCATGAATTTACTGGCTTAAAAACAGCATATGTTGATTATCTTATAGTTCTGAATGTGTTTTCTGTATGCTAAAATAAAGTTGTTGGAGGCTCTAGGGCAGAGCTCGTTCCCTTGTCCTTTCTGTCTTCTAGGGTACACCTGCATTCTTTGCCATGTGGAGTCTTCATCTTCAAAGCCATCAATGAAGTCACCCTGACCTCTGCTATGGCTGTCATGTCTCCTTCTCTGACTCTTTTAAGGGTTCTTGTGATTACATTGGATACTTTCAAATAACCCAAGATAATCCTAATATCCTCAACTTATTCACATCTCTGAAGTCC
Source organism: Mirounga leonina (assembly GCF_011800145.1). NCBI lineage: Eukaryota > Metazoa > Chordata > Mammalia > Carnivora > Phocidae > Mirounga > Mirounga leonina. The sequence goes on along the minus strand of NW_023270380.1, from coordinate 18,361,259 downwards.
CTTTACCATGTAAATATATTCACAGGTTTGGTGATTAGGACGTAGGTATCTTTGGGCAGCCATTATTCTGCCTACCACCATATTCCTTCAGTGGTCTGTGAGTGATACAGACTTGCAGTCTTAGTATTTACTCTAGTCTCTGTATTGACGATAGTCTTCCCGCAGCACCTCTGGCATTTATGGCCGATAAAGATAAGTTTGTTGTCAGTGTAATTGTGGTCTTTTACAGCAAATCTGCCTTTTTTCTCTAGTTGTTTCTGAGGTTCCCCCTTTTCTTTAGTATTCAGAATTTTTCTACAGTGGATGTAGGTTTATTTAAATATATCCTATTTGGGTGTTTTTGTGCTAAAATTTTTAAATTTGTGGTTCCGTGTTTTCACTTCAAAAATAATCATATTCATTATTTCTTTAAATATAGACTACTACAAATTTTCTCTTTTACTGTACTACTTTTATTTATTTTATATATTTTTATTTTAATTCTAGTATAGTTAACATACAGTGTTATTTTAGTTTCAGGTGTACAATATAGTGATTCAGCATTTCCACACACCACCCCGTGCTCATCACAAGTGCCCTCCTTTATCCCCATCACCGATTTCACCCACTGCTCCATCTACCTCCCCTCTGATATGCTTTATTTTAAATCAGCACCCTCAGTTAAAGTTTTTTTTTTTTTAACAAGAATATTTTTTACTTGATGCATACTTCAGAATACATGGTTCTAAAAGATACATATGAAACATTCCATCCAAGAAATAGAATATTGGGCATAACTTCAGTCTTCATAAATGTAATATTTATGTCTCTTTTTATGTGATTTAACCCAGGGATCCTTCTATGTGTACTTGAACTACTTTTAAATATGCATTGTTGCTTTACAGTCTATTCTCCATACCTCTGACATAAAGACTTTCAATTCTTTCAGAGTTTTGAGTTTTTGAACTATTTTAAATTAACTAATTTTCTTTCTATGTTTAATCAGCTATTAAATTCATTCTTTGAATTTTTAATTTTAACATGTTTTTTGAAATTCTTTGTTTTCAAAACAGTATTTTTATATTTTAAACTATTCCATTCTTCATGGTGTCAATTTTCTGCTTTTGTCACTTTAGTTTCTACTTTCTTCTTTAGGATCACTGTAAAAGGGTATTAATTTTTTAGGTCCTGGTAGGTGCTAATTCTCTAATTATCTTCTTGGTTTTATCAGTTAATTCTCATTTTAGGCTGGTTTTGTGTATGCTTTACAATTTTATGTCTTCCATGTTTTAATTTTCCTTCTCTACACACTGCCCCCTGACTCCTTATGAACTTCTCTAAAATTTAGGCTCTACTGTCCTGGAAGGTGCCTGGATTTTGGCTGCTACTTCCATTCTTCAGTTTTCTCTTGGGTTCTGGCACATGGAAATTACTTTTGAGCATAATTCTTTTGAGCAGCGTGATTGTTGATAACTCATGTTTTATTTACTCATTTGCTTTAGCAACAAGATTATCCTTTTATACCAGCTTATTTTGGTCTATTGCTCTAATTGTGTTTCTCTGAGAACTCTCTAATTTGCTGATGTCTGGTATAGTCTTTGTTTTTTAAGATTTATTTATTTATTTTGAGAGAGAGACAGAGACAGAAGGAGAGGAGTGAGTCTCAAACAGACTGTGAGCTGAGTGTGGAGCCCGACACGGAGCTCCATCTCACAACCCTGAGATCATGACCTGAGCCGAAACCAAGAGTTGGATGCTCAACCAACTGAGCCAACCAGGTGCCCCCGGAAATCCACATTTAATATGTGCCCCCAAACTACCATTCCAGAAGTGCTAAAAATTATCATAAAATTGATAGTTTTAAAATTTATATTTGTCTGGATTTTCAGGGCACATAATCAAGAATGTTATATCATCACAATTTATACAAATAAAAAAAGAGAATTGTATGTAGGGGCACTTTGTAAGCATGTATCACAAATGACCATAACCTTCAATCCATAATGATAAGGTCTGCCAAGTTGTTTTCAGTCCTGTAACCACCTCACATCTTTCAGCAGCTAGGTCAGTTAAAGCAGCTTGAAGATCAAAGGAAAATTCTGCACAAGCTCAGACTTGTACAGAAGGGTATTCCTTCTGCTAAAATGTATCTTTCAATATATTGATTACCTGAAGAGGTAATCTTCAATGTTGGTAACTAAAACTGCATCAATGTTGCTAACTAAAGCAGACAAATTAAGAAGGGTAAGAGTACTTCTAGCTTGTCTTTAACCTACAAACACTTTGTGTTACATCAATTCACAGGTCTGTGTATATGAGAAACAATTGAGCTCCCATTCTTGCCTGATTTCATCAGTGGGAAAATATTTTCTTTCCCTTTAAGACTGGACATTTTATAAATCTATTAAATTACCAGTTTAGCTACAGGTTATTTTGATTGACTCCAAGGTAGGAAATGTAATCCAGTTTTGTTTCATTGTCAAATGGCCATTTAAAAGAGTTTCAACTACTGATGACAGAAGGGGAGAGAACTGGTCAAAGGACCTGAAAGCCTCTCATCAAAATTTCTCAGCCGAATAAAAACATTGGAAACTGGTTATTGGAAAAGATATATCATTGATATTTTCAAATCATACCTTAATGAACCAAAAAATTATAGAGCATCATAATATCTTTCATTTATAATGCAACAGACACTTCCTGTTCTTTACTTTTGCTCCCTCCTGCCTAATCAATTATGCAGTATGGTTAGGACCATTTTTGCATTATTAGTCATAGAATTAAATACCTAGTATATAAATTCATAGAACTAGCAACTCAGCATTTTAAGTTAAATAGCTTTAAATTTTTTAAAATTACAATACAATCTCTAAAACATGTTTCATGTTTTTTAATACAGTACAGTGAATGACAACTCCAACTGATAATCCAAAACATTTCATAACCCTTGATAATAGCCACAAAGTAACCATATGTTCATAGTCATTGCCCTTATGTTACACTGCTTCTTTGTTATTAGCTTGTGCTCTCTCTCTCCTCCTCCTCTTTCTCTCTCTCTCTAAAAATAAATAAATAAAATCTTTTTAAAAATGTGGATTTCTGGACCCCAAACTCAGAGATTCTGATTCAGTTGTTAATGGACTGATAGTTAAGTATCTGTCTTTTTTTTTTTTTTTAAAGGCTCCACCTACTACAGAACTAAACACCAAATATAACATTGTTTCTAATTCAAGGCTTCTCAAATTTTGGATTACTTCAGAATCACCATGAAGATAGAAGAAATAGGCATGACCAGAACCTTCCCAAATCTACTATATCAGAATCTATAGTGATACCACTTTTTATTAATAATTTCTATAGTCATTTCCAGATGTCCATCAAAGTTTGAAAACCATTTATTTAGTAATAACAATCTAATTTAGCCTCACCAGAGCCTTGATTTCATCCTATCTACTGTGATAAGAAATTTTCCATTAGTGCTTGTGTAATTTGTGTGCCTTTGGCTGCTGTAATGTATATCTTTATATTGTGCCAATTCATATCTATATCTTTTGTATATCTGTAGGTATATGTCTCTGTGTTTATGTCTATATCTACATCTATCTAGATAATTATGTATAATTATATATTATAATGAACAGATTATTATTTATAATGTATCTGTATATAATGTGTAATTTTCACCTCTTAGGACTATATCTACTTCTTAAAGTATACCTGAAGTCTGTGAAGGAATTATCTTGGTTAAAATCTTTCTTTTTACCATAGAAAAATGAGGGTGTTCTCTTTTACTACAAATGAATTATGCAGTAAAAAAGAAAAGAGAAGAAAAACCCTGCTTGTTTGTCTTTTAACTATTGCATAAGGATGGAAGTACCTGATTTATCCAGTTTCCAGGGTGTAGCTCAGCTGTTTTAAAATTCACTTATTATTTTACAGGAAGATTTAACCATTGAGCAGTGAACAATCATCTTTTAGCACTTCTCTTTCCATAAAAACTGCTTAAGAAGAGAGTTTTTGTTCTTAGATGTTAAGAAACTAGCATGTTTCTGTTTTTTTTTTTTAAGATTTTATTTATTTGACAGAGAGAAACACAGCGAGAGAGGGAACACAAGCAGGAGGAGTGGAAGAGGGAGAAGCAGGCTCTCCGCGGAGCAGGGAGCCCGATGCAGGGCTCGATCCCAGGACCCTGGGATCATGACCTGAGCTGAAGGCAGATGCTTAACGACTGAGCCACCCAGGCGCCCCAGAAACTAACTTGTTTCTAAATAATTACTGATTTAAAAATCAAACAAGGTTCCAGTAGTTCCAGTTTCTGTAATAAGGGTTTTAAATTTGTCTTCTAGAATTTTTTTCTAAAAAGTACTAGGATTGGTGATAACTTTTACCTGGTATATGTGAATTGGTTATATATATGTTGATTATATGTTGATTGATTGTACTTAACTCACTGCATTGTCTTACAGGCCATAGTTTGCCAACCCCCACTCTGGGGGTTGGCACACCCCTTGGGCCCACAGTTTGTGTCCTCTTGAGGTGTTTTCACTTGTAAAAGATTTATAAAATGAGGAGGAGGAGTTGGGGAGGAGAGGCAGGAAGGGGAAGAGTAAGTAAAGAGTATGTTCCAGAGATCCCAAATAACTGATAAACCCTAAAATACTTATTACCTGGCCATTTATAGGAAAATTTTTGCCAAGCCCTGCTCAAGAGGAAGGTCACATTTTTCTGTTTCTTTGTATGTGAAGTAAACTTGGATTTTCTAGGACATTGTGAGTGCATGTGGTAGGTTTTGTTGTATTCCTCTGGAAAAGTGCGGATTATTGTTGTTTCAATAGGCAGTGTCTTGATTGGACTTTAACTGCAAATCATGTGTTTTGGGCAGCAGCTCAAATATCAGTTCTATTGAATTTAGGTGGTTTCTGTCTCATGCTTGCAAGTTTATTGATCAACGAAAGTTTATAGTATTTATGCACAACATTTAGGGCTTTCCCTCTCTGGTTTGCTTCTTTCTGGGATTTTTCCCTTCATTTTTCACCTGCTGAGGGGTTGACTCAAACACTGGCCTTTATTTTTTTCATATTGAAAAGAACTATGGTTGTTCTATCAGAGATTGAGCCACACTGTGTAGCTGCCAACCTTGCAGCCCTCAGTCAAAAAACTGCCAAAAAAAAAAAAAAAACCAAAACGACAAAAAAACCCCCAAAACACCTTATGGTAGTAGTCTCTTCTTTCAACTGTTTTTCTAGATTTATTGACATATAATTGACACATAACATTGTGTACATTTAAGGTTTGATGCATTTATAAATTGCACAATGATTACCACCTTAGCTTAGCTAACACCTCCATCCCATCACATAATTACCATTTATTTTAAGATCTACTCTCTTAGCAACATTCAACTATATTGCAGTATTATTATTTATAGTCACCATGCTGTACATTAGATCCCCAAACTTGCTAATCTTATAACTGGAAGTTTGTACCCTTTGATGATTATTTCCTCATTTCCCCCACCCCTCAACCCCTGGTAACCACCCCTCTCTTCTTTTTCTAGAAAGTTTGTCTTTTTTAGATTACACATATCAGTGACAACATATAGTATTTGTATTTCTCTGCCTGACTTATTTCATTTAGCCTAATGCACTGAAGTTCCTTCCAAGTTGTTGGAGACAGCAGGATTTCCTTGTTTCTCATAGCTGAATAATATACATTCATATATAGACACAAATATTTTATTTATATATATTACACAGATATGAATATTTTATTTATTTATATATGTTCAGATACATAGATATGAATATTTTATTTGTATATGTATATATGAATATGTATATATGAATATATATGAATATATATGGATATTTGAATATATCTATCTTCTTTATCCATTTATTTGTTGAAGAACACTTAGGTTGTTTCCTTTTCTTGAACATAGTAGTGCAGATATCTTTTTGAAATCCTAATTTCAATTTCTTTGGATAAATACCCAGTAATGGGATTGCTAGATCATATAGTAGTTCTATTTTTAAGTTTTTAAGGAACCTCTGTACTGTTTTCCACAATGGTGTACCAATTTGCATTCCCATCAACAGTTCACTAGGGTTCCATTTTCTCCATACCTACACCAATATTTGTTATTTCTTGTCTTTTTGATGATAGCCATTGTAACAGGTGTGAGGTGATATTTCATTGGGTTTTTTTTTTTTTTTTTTATTTGTGTTTTCCTGATGATGAGTGATGTTGAGCATCTTTCCATGTTTCTGTTGGCCATTTTTATGTCTTCTTAGAAAAATGTGTATTCAGGTTCTCTGCCTAATTTTTAATAAGATTATTAGTATTTTTGCTATTGAGTTGTATGAGTTCTTTATACAGTTTGGATATTAACCCCTTATCTGATAAATGATTTGTAAATATTTTCTCTCGCTCTGCCTTTTAATTTTGTTGACTGTTTCTTTTGCTGTGCAGAAGCTTTTAGTTTGATGAGGTCTTCCTATTTATTTTTGCTTTTGTTGCTTATGCTTTTGCTGTTATATCCAGGAAATTGCTGCTGAGACCAATGTCAGGGAGTTTTTTCCCTATGTTTTCTTCCAGAAGTTTTACAGTTTCAGGTCTTTAAGTCTTTATATAGAGTTCATGTTTGTGTATGCTGTAAGGTAGGGGTCCAACTTTAATCTTCTGCATGCAGTTATCCAGTTTCCAGCACCGTTTATTGAAAAGACTATCCTTTCCCCATTGAGTGTTCTTGGCTTCCTTGTCAAATGTTAGTTGACCATATATTTGTGGGTTTATATCTGGGCTATCAATTCTGTTCCATTCATCTATGTGTCTATATATGGCAGTGCCATACTGTTTTGATTACTATAGCTTTGTAGTATAGTTTGAAATCAGGAAGTATTATGCTTCCAATTTTGGTCTTCTTAGAATTGCTTTGGCTACTTGGAATCTTTTATGGTTTTGTACAAATTTTAGGGTTGCTTTTTTTTCTTTTTAAGATTTTATTTATTTATTTGAGAGAGAGAATGAGATAGAGAGAGAGAGATCATGAGGGTCAAAAGGAGGAGCAGCCTCCCTGCTGAGCAGGGAGCCCGATGCGGGACTCGATCCCGGGACTCCAGGATCATGACCTGAGCTGAAGGCAGTCGCTTAACCAACTGAGCCACCCAGGCGCCCCAAGGGTTGCTTTTTTTCTATTTCTGTGAAAAATTCCATTGGAATTTTCATATGGATTACATTGCTTCTGTAGATGGCTTTGGGTACTATGGACACTGTAACAATATTATTTCTTCTAATCTGTGAACATGGGATGTTTCTCCGTTTATTGGTGTCTTCTTCAGTTTATTTCATCAAAGTCTTATAGTTTTCAGTGTGAAGATCTTTTGCCTCCTTGGTTAGATTTATTTTTAAGTATTTTATTGTTTTTGATACTGTTGTGAATGGGATTTTTTTTCCCTTTACTTCTTGTTCAGTATTTTGTTTCGTTAGTCCCTTTTTTCAACTTTTAATTCTACTCCAGAATCTCTCTGTCTTTTGTTACTTCCAGGATTTTCAGGTAGTCTTTTAAAAATTATTTTCCATCATAATTCACAGTTAGTAGTTTTTATTTTTAGGGTGGTTGGTCCAGTAGCAGAGTATTGTGCCATACATATTAGAAGCAGAACATGTTTTAGTTTTTTGATTTCTTCAATTCATTTAAACATTCTTTCATCCTGGTTTCATCTTGTTTCTCATCCTACTAGTGTATCATTGCAGATATATTATCCTTTAGCTATGATGTCTCCTGTGTGTGTGGTGTCTTTAGGGTGACATTGTGCTCTGGTCTGCCTATGACAGTCATATTTTATACTTGTTCTTACATAATTATAAATACTCTTTCCTTTCACTAGTAAAATTTCTTTCTTTAGTGATAAACTATATGGTCACTGTAGCCGTGAGTATAAAATGCTGAACTTTGAGGACTTCTACTACTCAAAACAGTTTACAAATGAGAATTGCTCCTGGCAAGGTACAGCAGGTTACTTTGTGATGTTCATTTGAAGTTGAGATCTGATGAAATTGGAGTGACTTCTTAAGGACTTCCTAAGTGACTTCTTAGTACTTAGTTATAGGGTTTTCTTTCTCCTCCAAGTTAATGAAGAGTATAGGGTAGAACTCTTCCCCTTGGAATTATTTGTTTGTAAGTAGTTTTAAAAATCACTCTTAAAAACAAACAAAAAAAATCACTCTTGGGGAAGAGGTAATTTTATCACCTTAGATATATGTTTCCATACAGTAGAGGTGGATATTGCCCAGATGGTGATATACACCTTATCATTTGTGTTTCTCCATGCTTAAGTTTTTCTAAGTATTTTTATGTGTCACATAGAATTTTATTTATTTATTTATTTATTTATTTATTTATTTATTTATTTAAGATTTTATTTATTTGACAGAGAGAGAGAGAGAGACAGTGTGAGAGGGAACACAAGCAAGGGGAGTGGGAGAGGGAGAAGTAGGCTTCCCGCTAAGCAGAGAGCCTGATGCAGGGCTCGATCCCAGAACCCTAGGATCATGACCTGAGCCGAAGGCAGACGCTTAACTGACTGAGCCACCCAGGTGCCCTATCACATAGAATTTTAATTTTAAAAAATGTAGATTTACTGAAACTAATGTAATATTTTGTGTCAACTATACTCAAATAAAAAAAGTGAAATATAGATATATTTTGCCATTTTGAAAATTTCTGTTTTCATTTATATCTTTATTATAAATGGAAATTAGAACTTGAATTTGATTTATACTTGCTTACCTTTCAGGCTTATACAGTTTACCCTGTATGCATACTTTAAGCAGTTAGACTTTGATAGCCGATAGATTTAGGTCAAAATCTCAGCTCTGCTATTTTGGAGCCAAGTAACTTTGGGTGTTTATCTCTCAGAGTTTCAGTTTCATTCTTTCAAAAGGTTGTTGTGTTAATTTTTTTTTATTTTTTAAAAGGTATTTATTTGAGAAACAGCAAGACAGAGAAAGAGAGAAAGGGAGAGGGAGAAGCAGGCTCTCAGCTGAGCAGGGAGCCTGACATGGGGTTCAATCCCAGGACCCTGGGATTATGACCTGAGCCAAAGGCAGACACTTAACCAACTGAGCCACCCACGTGCCCCTGTTGTGAGAATTAAATACACTAAAATATGTGGTGTGTATCACAGTACTTCTTACATAGTAAGTTTTAAGAAATGAGGACTATTATTCTTATCATCAATGTATATGCTAATGGGAATATAAAATATGGGATTCCTGGAATGTTTGCTCCAGATACCAGTATCTTCCCAGATGTCCCCAATGAATATTCCTCTACCTTAAAATAAAATGAAAATATGGCTCATTTAAATGTCATTTATAATGGCAGAATATTATTTCTCCCAGGGCATGAATAAAAGGAATAAAATAATTGTAAGGGTCTAACATAGTTTTAGTTTTCTTGAAGGACTCCCCAACATGTAGAAAGAGGAACAATTGTCCTTATGCAGTGACATTAGGTATGTTAAGAAGGCACCATGGGAAGGGTTTCATTATTAATGAAAACAGTCTGCTTAAAGACTCGGTGCTGAAATTTTTATAGCATCTACTGCTTATGATAAAGAATGGCATTTGCCCAAAGCGTTATTGTCAGATTTTAGAAGACATGGAATTTGCAAACATCTCTCTGGGGAGATGTTAAATTACAAAGAGAATTTGACATTTTCTGCATCTGTCTCCCCAGTCACCTACTACCATCTCAGCTCATCATAGAATGTTGCATTGGTCAATTTTGTAGGAAGTTAAGCACAGGCTGGCCAGACAACCTATTTACATATAATGAGAATTTTTGGTTTAATTATTAAAGTGTTTTATAAATCTTTAATAATAAAACCTATTACTCAAAACATTTTCTCTGACCTAATTTTAAAGACCAAAGCTAAAAATTCAGTTAATAAGGTCTGTGAGCTGAATAAAGCATTTAAAACAATAATTTTATCTTCAAAATATATACTTTTTTGTTACTAGGAAATTTAAGAAAAACCATGAATGGCCTAAATTTGAGGGAAAAAATGATGGTAGGTTCAAGTATCATGTATTAGGTAAAAAATAGCTATCCATTTGTTATTAGAAATAAAATACCCAAATTTGAATTGTACATGCTAACAATGCAGCTGTCTTCCAAGGAGATTTATACTGGTTGATGTTGTTATTGTATCTGTCTTTTCTGGGAGTTTCAAGGTAAAGTGTTTGCTCATGTTTAAATATTTCTTCATCATTTACTAATTATTATATTATAGCACTGGTTGTTCTGTATGGGAAAAAGCTACAGTGCCTACAATAGTTCATAAACACAAGTAATTTGCAACAATTATGAGAGTAAAAAAGATGCCCTGACTAACCTAGGAAAGAAATTATTTTTACTTTTTTGAATACTATGGCAATTAAGCCAGGTCAAACCAGCTGTTAATATAGGTACTGCTTTCTTGGCAAAAGGTACCATATCTTTATGTTCCCATGGTGGTTAAATAATGGCCTTCATGGCCTCCAGTATGCCCATATCCTAATTCCCAGAATCTGTGAATCTGCTCCCTTATAAGGTAGTGTGATTAAGGATCTTTGGGAGGGTGTGTATGTGTGTGTATGATTAAGGATCTTGAGAGAGATTATCTTAATGGGCTTGGTGTAATCACAAGGGAGGAAGGAAAATCAGAGAGAGATTCCAGGATTGAAGTAGAGTTCAGAGATAGAATTTGGAAGCTGCTGCATTGCTGGCTCTGAAGATGTAGGATGGGGGCACAAGCCAAGAAATGCAGCTGGTCTCTAGAAGCTAGAAAAGGCAGGGAGATGGATACTCCTTCCAGAATGCTAATTTTAGACTCTGACTTCCAGAACTGTAAAGTATAAATCTGTTGTGTAATACCACTAGTTTTTAATAATTTGGTACAACAGTAATTGGAAACGAATACAGAAACTAATTCCACCCCCAGTGCAGGTTGTGAAGTTGCTTGTGGTCTGCATAGGCATATTTAATACACCTAATGTATTGATATGAAGTATTTACTATACCTCTGTGCTTGAATATAGACTATAAAATCCAACAAATACCTCTTGGTTTTGAGGGGTGCTTAGAAGATAAAGGTAGCAAGAGAATGAATTAAAATGATGGATAAAATGCGGCTCAAACTTCTCGGTACATCGCTAAAAGCCTTAATAAAATTTAAAATCTGGGAACCACTTGCATAGTCTTAAAAACGATTTCAGTTTTGTGATGATTTTACATATCTAGTTACTTTATGTGAATATAGGTAATGCAGAGCATTTCTTACAGTTTGCACTTAATCCATATCCTGGTGCTCTATACAGATAGGCTTCAGTGATCTCATTTTATCATCCCTAGTATTTACCAAGGCTTTCCTTGTTCCAGACACTGTACTCGAAGGTGTGTTGACATTAAATATATATATATTTATATTTATTTATTTATTTATTTATTTATTTATTTATTTATTTGGGAGAGAGAGAGAAGAGCATGAGCAGGGGAGGAGCAGAGGGAGAGGGACAAGCAGACTCCACACTGAGGGCAGAGCCCAACCCTGAAATCATGACCTGAACTGAAATCAAGATTCAGAGGCTTACCCACTGAACCACACAGGTGCCCCTGTGTCTTGGCATTTTAATGAATGTGTGTCATCCCACATGTCACAAATAATAAAATATTTTAAAGTGTTTATTACTTTGGACAATAGTCAGTTAATAATTATGGCCCATAAAAGGAGAATGTGTTAGACAAGTATTGCTAAATGAGTTTGATGTCACAAATATATCAAATTGACAAATTTTGGAATTTGTGGTTTTTCTTCATTAGCTTGGTATCTAGGATATGAAGTCTCAGAGACCGTTCACAGGAACTTTAACCCTAACCCTCAACAACATTTGCAGTGTCACTTTCAGTTTGGTTCAGATGTAACTTTTTAATATAGAAACAAACAAGGAATTTAAAATGCAATGCATATTGAAGTGAAACATTTAGTAGTTTACAGTTGAAACTACTTTTTATTATCCATAAAGTCAAGTTGTTTTTATATTTCTGTACTTTTTGAAGCAAACAAAATTAAACCATCACAAGTGGATAAAACAAGTCTTAGAAACAAGGGAATTTTCCTAATGCTGTCGACATGATGACGATCATGATTGATGAATCAGAACTGCTATTTAATTTTTTAAATTGGTTATTGTTTGTATTATCTTTCTGGGATGTTGGGAGTACAGAGTTTTAGAGAGGAAACAACTATAAGAACTGTCTGTGATCATTAGCTAGGAAAGTGGCAAAGGAAACTAGAGTTGGGTGACTTATTTTAGACACAATTTCTTTTTTTAATCTTATTTAAATTTAACTAATTAACATATAGTGTATTATTAATTTCAAAGGTAGAGTTCAGTGATTCATCAGTTGCATGTAATACCCTGTGCTCATTCCATCACGCGCCCTCCTTAATACCCATCACCCAGTTACCCCATCCTCCCACCCACCTCCCCTCCAGCAACCCTCAGTTTGTTTCCTATAATTAAGAGTCTCTTATGGTTTGTCTCCCTCTCTGATTTCACCTTATTTTATTTTTCCCTCCCTTCCCCTATTATCCTTTGTTTGCTTCTTAAATTCCACATATGAGTGAAACCATATGATAATGGTCTTTCTCTGATTGACTTATTTTGCTTAGCATAATACCTTCTAGTTCCATCCACGTAGTTGCAAATGGTAAGATTTCATCCTTTTTGATGGCTGAGTAATATTCCTGTGTGTGTGTGTATGTGTGTGTGTGTACCATATCTTCTTTATCCACTCATCTGTTGATGGCTATCTGGGCTCTTTCCATAGTTTGGCTATTGTGGACATTGCTGCTGTAAACATTGGGGTGCAGGTGCCCCCTTTGAATCACTACATTTGTATCCTTTGGGTAAATACCTAGTATTACAATTGCTGGGTCATAGGGTAGCTCTATTTTTAACTTTCTGAGGAACCTCCATACTGTTCTCCAGTGTGGCTGCACCAGCTTGCATTCCCACCAACAGTGTAGGAGGGTTCCCCTTTCTCCGCATCCCCGCCAACATCTGTCGTTTCCTGACTTGTTAATTTTAGCCATTCTGACAGATGTGAGGTGGTATCTCCTTGTGGTTTTGATTTGTATTTCCCTGATGCTGAGTGATGTGGAGCATTTTTTCATGTTAGACACAATTTCTTATAATTTGAAGACATCTTCTCACCTTTTTCCTTTTTCTCTTCTGTTAGTAGTAAGAGTTCACTGTCACTTTGAAGAATCAACTTAACATATGGTTAAGTTTTTATAACTACAACAGTGGGAAATGTCAATTTCCCTCATTTTATGTCTGTGATATTTGAGGAACATATAGTCTTTAAGTTAATTTTTTACATTGAAGATAGAATATTGATCTTAAATTTTGCTGAATTAAAATAGAAGAAAAGTTCAATAATTTCACACCTTAACATGGCTATTTTCAATGTTGTGTGTTCTCTCTGAAAGATTTTCCATACACTGGAGAGTATTCCCACATTGAACACACACACACAATTTTGTTTACTACTTTATCCTCTGTAATACTATATCAAAAGGACATTTCCATGGTGCCACTTACTTTTCATTAATTATGATTTTACCAATATATAATGTTTCACTTTGGGATAAAAAGTTTTCTAAGTATTACTTTTTAAAAAGATCTATTGAGATTCCTGGTCTAACTCATTTTCCTGCTCCTCCCTGATATTCCAAAGGCTTTAGTGGTTTGGAACTCATAATATATTGTTAAGGGCATGAGTTTATAATGATACATAAACTAGCTTTGAATCCTACTAGGGAACCAATTCACAACTTTATTTTATATTTTCCAGCTTTATTGAGGTATAATTGGCAAATAAAATTGTAATATATCTTAAATGTACAATGTGATGATTTGATCTATATATACATTGTGAAATGATTACCACAATGAAGTTAATTAATTTATCTATCACCTTATATAGTTACCCTTGTTTTGTGTGTGAGAACACTTCAGCTCTCCTCTCAGCAAATGTCAAGTGTACAATACAGTATTATGAACCGTAGTCACCATGCTGTACATTAGATCCTCAGAAATTATTAATCTCCAATTCACTGTTTTAAAACTGGAAGATAACAATAAAGATCCAAATATTTAGTTTGCTTTTTTTTTTGTGAGAACTATGCTTTAGTATAACCATATAACTGATAAGCAAAGCATCCCTCAATAAAGGTATTAAAAGCTAATAAAGAAGTTGCAGTAGAATTGCGATATTACTACTATCCAGTCCTCATGACATAGGGGATCTTGGCAATGATATCAATGGCAGTTAAACTTAGAAAAAGACAAAACCTGAATTTATGTGCATCCTTGGAGGAGCACACAAAATACCCATGAGTTTTTCTGTAAAAAACTTGATCAACCCTTGGGATATAACCATAAATATATAGGAAATACAGTATTAGAGAAGTCTTACAGTGGTCGATATTCTCTGAATATCAGACTATGGAAAACTTAATAGGGCAGATTACCTGGTTCTTCAACAAAGAAATTACAATGAAAAGTACAGGGAGGGAGTTATATAGATTAGAAGAGTTCTAAGAAATACAACTGTCAGTTGAAAGTTATGGACTATATTTGAATACTAATAAAACAAACTGAAAAAAATGGGACTTTCAGAGAAATTTGAACATGAACTGGTATTTGACAAAGTTAAGGAATTACTAATTTTATTTTAGGTGTGATAATAGTAGTGTGTTTATGATTAAAAAGCATTATCTTTAAGACACATACTGATATCTATGAATGGAATTATATGAGTTGTATTATTTGTTTCAAAATAATCCAGGGAGTGGTGAGAGTACTTCAGTTGGAGACATAATGAAACAATATTGGTTGTGAATTTATAATTGTTAAAACTACATGAAGCAACTTTTAAAGATTTTTTGAAGCATTCCACAGTAAAAATTAAAAGGTTTTAATATTTTCAACTGTCAGGAGGATGAAATTATATAGAAACATGCATAAATACACTTTTAAGTATCAGTATATGCTTTTATTATTTAAGTACTATATTCAAAAAACATATATGTTGTTTCGGAGATAGCTTGAGAAAATAAATCTAAATACCGCACACTTATATGACAGTACTCATACCTTGAAAATATTGGAACTGCCAAATTTATTACTTAATACCAACATTATTGGGCATAATCCTGATGTAACCTATAAAAGGGATGTGATTTGTCTTTTTCCTCCAGTGATTCAAATGGGGAATTAACTGAAAAACTGGTGATTTTGGTGTAGTCCAGAATTAAACCAAGTAAAAATTTCAAAAGAGTAAGCAATAAAAGGACAAATGATGAATTAGCAACAAGCCTTATTATAGTTATATTTGCATGAAAGGGAATAGAGCTGATGTATTGCTTTTTGGAATAGTGAATTAATTTCAGCTGCTATTGAAAACCTTGAAGTTTTATTGTTTGAATTTTGGAAACTTCTGTAAGTAGATTCTAGTAAGCCTGGTGACAACAGTTACCAAGTGGAAATCAGATGATTAGTTTTATAGTCCAGTCCCTGCTGTGCTCTAATTAAGTATCTTTTCCAGTCATTTCACTATAGCAGGGCCACTTGGTTTGGAGTTAATATTTTTATCATTATATTTTGTTCAAGCCACCTCAAACAATGCCGGGCATGGGGTATTTGTTCAGCAATTATTTGTTGAATATCTGATGAGTACTTTATCACTCCCTTAGGATTAACTTTTCTACTCTTTCTTGATGGGAAGTGATTGAGGAAGTTCAGGTACTATTAGCTGATAATTAATTTCAAGTATCAAACTTTTTAGTGCAACTAATCTCATGAAAAGAATGAACCACTTATTTGGCTTGTCGAGAGAAAATTGGGAGAGAAACTTTAGGTAATTTCCAGAAATCTTTTAAATAAGATTATATAGTTGACTGTCCTAAGTGTAAGACCAACCTCTGGTAAATAATGGCCTTGCTTCCCTGGATTGCCAATAAAATGATAAAGAGGTAGAACTACTCTGGGTAAAGTTAATTCAATTGTATGCGTATCAAATTAGATACATATTTTAGTCACAAGACCTCACTGCACTCCATAGAATGGATAAAGATAGCTAGCTAACATAGTTTGTGTATATATTTTCCTCTCAATGGGTTAAATAACTATTCTCTTGGAAACAGCATACACTGTATTTTTTTTTTTAAGATTTTATTTATTTATGTGACAGAGAGACACAGCGAGAGAGGGAACACAAGCAGGGGGAGAGGGAGAGGGAGAAGCAGGCTTCCTGCAGAGCTGGGAGCCCGATGTGGGGCTCGAACCCAGGACCCCGGGATCATGACCTGAGCCAAAGGCAGACGCTTAATGACTGAGCCACCCAGGTGCCCCAGCATACACTATATAGCAATCGGGGTATATTACCTGTGGCTTTTATTAAGCATTAAGTGGCAAAGATATTCTTAGTTTGATTCACCAAAAAATTGCTTCAGAGACCTTAAGCAAAGTCACTGCATTTCTTTATTTTTATTCCTCTAGGCAGTGAACTTGTGGGCAGCACAAAGTAGGATGAATGACAGAGATGCAGAATATACCTGAGGTAAGAATTACATAATTGGAATTCACATAGATAACATTTTCCTGAACTGCTATTACCTCTCGCAATTGATACCCACCATTTCTGAAATGATCCTACAGTTTTACCAATAGGTTGTGGTCAAATTCAGAGAAACGGTTAAGAGTTGAAAGGATATTACAAAAATGAGTCAGTCTTGCTTTGATTTGCAATTCTTCTATATAAAGGCAGTGGTCCACAAGATTCTCTCTCCCTGTAATTTCAACTACTTGGTAGAAAAATAAAGTTAGTTTCAATGGGATTGTTTTAATTGCATAATATTCTTTCAAGGCATGTGACTTACATCAAGGGTTGGAGTCCTGATATCAGATTCTAGATGTCATTTTTTTAAATACTGGGACTGTGAACTGGTGTACCTTCCTAAGCCACAGTTCCTGTAGGAGGGCACCTGAGCTTTGACCACCTGCTGCATTATGGCAGGATAGGAGGAATATGGGAGACACACCTGGGATGGGGGTCAAACTTTGCTAATTCAGTCCAAGCAAACTCCTAGATAAACCACAAGTCAAAAGGAGAGAGATGCTGAGGCACTGAAATTTCTCTATCCACAATTGGGATCCCTACAATGTTGTCAAGCGTCATTTTCCTCAATTTAGTAAATGTAGCCTCATTGCAAAAGTGAGCATTTTATCACTCCCTTTGGATTAACTTCTCTACTATGTTTCTTCATACAAAGTTTATTTCTTATATTTCTGTGGGGTTTAGATGTTTGCAAAGTTCACTCTCATGGAACCCTTTGAGAAAAGCAGGGAAGTTATTATTTTCCCATTTTAGAGATTGATGAGCTTGAAGCTCAGAGATGGCGAGTGGTTTGCTCAATAATCCACACGGAATAAGTGAGAGTCATGTCTTCTGACACTTTCATTTCAATTATTTACTCAAACATTCTTTAAATCTATAAGTATGTAACACATTTTGTGTTTCAGGCTGTAAATAACACATTGTGTATATTAAAAATGAACAAGGTGATGAATGTCAGCAGTAAATCTAATCAGATAAATATTATAATGTGTGACAAATGTAATGAATGACAGAGTAACAGGTAAAGACCTTTCTAAATAACTGAATTTTTAGCAGAAATTAGAAATATATGAAGAAGCCAGACAAGAGAGGTTGGGGTGTGTATTGCAAACACACAGAACAGTGGCTGTGGAGGCTTCTCTCCTGATCTCTGCTGTAATTAAAGCCGTGATTGGGGAATGGTGTGTGGGGGAGGGCGTGGGAGCGGGTCTCTGCTCCAGGTCATGCCTTCTCAAAATGCCAATGTCTAGCAATGCCGTTCCTGCAGCTTATCTGTGAATGTAAAATGGGATGCATGGGAAAGGGACAACGGGAAGGGGCTTCAGTTTTGTGCCATATCTGTTCATATTTAGAGAACTCTAGTCATCAAGGATTGCCATTCCACTCTGCTAGTCCTGCCTTTGGCAAGACCCACTCACCTAGTGTGAAGAGAAACGGTCAATAACAGCAAAAGTCTGCACATGTGGTGGCTCATGTGATTGCTTGCAGAACGGAACACTCAAGAAGCCCTTTCAAAGGTTGAAAGCAAGGCAGTACCCCTGGTGTTTCCCAAATGGTGCTGCCATTTCACATTCTTTTCCTAAGACCTGTATTCTGCCAGCAAGGAGACCTATAAGAATTTCCTTAAATCAGAAAACTTTTGTAAATTCTGTAAATATCAATGTCTATTTGTGTCATTAACATTTAAAAATGTCCAAGGGAAGATCGTGTATTTTTAGCAAAAATGGAAGAAATGGACACATTTAAATAATCTCACAAAAGTACCCCTGTTTCATGCTCTTCAAATACTCAAATGTCACCGAATTTCACATATTCTTACAATTTTAATAAAATTTATGTGTAAGAAGGCAAAGTGAAATTTTTAATATCCTTATTGAGGTATTGTTTACATAACTATAAAATTTACAACTCAATCTTTTTCTAACTAAATTTTTATAGTTAGGCAGTCACCGCCCCAATCCCATTTTAGAACATTTCCATCATCCTCCCTGCAAAATTCTTTCATTCCCATGTACAATTAACCCCCACTCCCAACCTCAGCACTAGACAGCCCCCAATCTTTCTGTCTTCATGCATTTACCTGGGAAGGAGAAGCTTTATTAAAATGATCCATCCATCCTGTGTCTTATCTCCAACTGTGGTTCAATGATTCTTGGCAAGGTTCTGAGTGCAAGAGCATTTTAGACCTTGACTTTCCATATCACTCAGTTATTAGGGTTTTTAAAACGTTAGTGGGTGTGGTAGGCAAATAATGCCCCATCCTCCAAAGATGTCCAAATTTTAATCTCTAGAACATATAAATATGCCATATTAGATGGCAAAGGGGAATTAAGGTTGCAGATGGAATTAAGGCTGTTCACCAGCTGACTTGAGATCAGAGGATTATTCTCTAATATCTGGATGGGTCCAAAGTAATCACAAGTGTCCTTAAAAGTGAAAGAAGGAGCCAGGACAGTCAATGACAATGTGATGTAACATAAAAAAGACTTGGTCACTATTGCTGGCTTTGAAGATGGGAGGTAGGGGGCTAGAATCTGGGAAAATCAAAGAAATCTATTTCCCCTAGAACTCCCAGGAGGAACATACCCTTGCTAACATTTTGATTTTTTTTCTTTCTTTTTTATTGTTATGTTAATCCCCATACATTACATCATTAGTTTTAGATATAGTGTTCCATGATTCATTATTTGTGCATAACACCCAGTGCTCCACGCAGAACGTGCCCTCCTCAATACCCATCACCAGGCTAACCCATCCTCCCACCCCTCTCCCCTCTAGAACCCTCAGTTTGTTTTTCAGAGTCCATCATCTCTCATGGTTTGTCCACCCCTCCAATTCCCCCCCTTCATTCTTCCCCTCCCGCTATCTTTTTTTTTTTTTCTCCTTAACATATATTGCATTATTTGTTTCAGAGGTACAGATCTGAGATTCAACAGTCTTGCACAATTCACAGCACTTACCAGAGCACATACCCTCCCCAGTGTCTATCACCCAGCCACCCCATCCCTCCCACCCCCCACCACTCCAGCAACCCTCAGTTTGTTTCCTGAGATTAAGAATTCCTCATATCAAAATGGCCAACAGACACATGAAAAAGTGCTCAATATCGCTCGGCATCAGGGAAATCCAAATCAAAACCTCAATGAGATACCACCTCACACCAGTCAGGATGGCTAAAATTAACAAGTCCGGAAATGACAGATGTTGGCGGGGATGCGGAGAAAGGGGAACCCTCCTACACTGTTGGTGGGAATGCAAGCTGGTGCAGCCACTCTGGAAAACAGTATGGAGGTTCCTCAAAAAACTAACATCTTGATTTTAACCAAACAAGACCCAGTTTTGACTTCTGATTTTAAGAACTCTATGATAATAAATTTGTGTTGCTTTTCAACTATCAAGTTTTTGGTAATTTGTTAGAGCAGGGCAGAGCTATTAATTACATAATGTTAGCGGTTAGGACACATACCTCTTTTTTCTCATTTAGACTACAAGTTTTCAAACCTCTTGTCAAATCTGGTGACTAAAAAAGGGACCTGGCTAATTCTAGAGAAAAGGCTTGGCATCTTCTCTGAGTTCTCTTAGGGGAAAATAGCCGAGTTACATATGTTAACAGGCAGTTGCTAATCATAAGAACCTTAAACCTTATATAAATTTAATTAAAAAAAGATTGAGTTGTAAATTTTATAGTTATGTAAACAAAACCTCAATAAGGATGTTAAAAAACCTTATTCTCTTATCTGGAATATTCTGGCTGTGTGTTGCCCCTCTTCCTCAATATATCTTCCTTGTGTGACCAACAACTATTTACTCATCTTCAAAGCTGGAGGCTCCAGGAGACTTTCCCAGTGAATGTTGTGGGAGTCAGGAACCTGGGCTTTGGTCATCATGCTGGAAAAGTCCCGCCCTTCCTCACCTGTGCTCAGAAGTCCTTTCTACTCCTCTCCTGATGTGGGTTCAGATGATGGTTGGCACCGTCAGGAGAACAGCGGCATTTGCAGCTCTTCCATCTTTACATTTATTACCTTTATAGAGCAGTGCATTGTCTGAACATCAGTAATTGTTTATGCTTAGTTGAACTGATTTATCTGGAATACTAATCAGAGCTCTTGGAGACTAAAGGAAAACAAGCATACAAATGCAAAATTATTTTTCCAAAGTAATGGAAATATATAAAGTTGCCATATATCATTCAAATGTATTTTCACTGGAGATTCTGCCCAATTTTTCAGATATTCTCCTGAAAAACTATCCATATTGTATCAAAACCATCTATTTTGTAAAAATGCCGCAGATAATTTATTTCACATCTTAATCTGAGATTTTAAAAAAATCTCAAAAATTATATATAGATACCATCCTTAAACCTTTTACTGGTTTCTTAAAAATTTAAACAAGATTGATGGCCTATAATATTTATGATTATTATGATAGAAATTATGGAATGAAAAATTACAGTCACATCATTAATAATCTTAATATGTAACATACTCTTTATGAAGAATAACACATATCGTTTTGTTTTGTATGGGACAATATAATCTTTCCATCACCTGTAGTAAATGTTTTCATATCTCATTGAAATCAATGACTCTGAACTTTTCAGTAGAAGTAATTAAAAAAATACTGAATATTTGTGTGTGTGTATATGTATCTCACATCCATAAAAAACAACTAGTTCAGTGGAAACAGATGGAAGTTTTTGTTTTGTTTTATTTTTGAGGGCTTCAGTGAAGTATGGACCTAGGAAGTGATCAACACTCCACTACTTTAGAAGTATTCTCCCCACTGTGTCCTGCCCTTCTCCCCTCTGCCCGCCCCCCACCCCAATGTCCCTTCTTCCTCCCTCCCCTCTCTCTCTCTTGCTCCCCATCTCTTCTTTCTTTCCTAGCTCTTTTTCCTTCTTGCATTACATTTTCTTCATAGAACTATCTCATCTTAAAACATTGATGTTACTGATAAACTTTTTTTGGATACATCTTTTTGAAAATCGTTAGAAAGGTTCAAATGCAATCTTATCTACATTCTTCATTTAGAGAATATTACTTTGATATTATGTTTTAAACTGGCTGTAATTTATTGTGACACTAGCAACTGCTTTTCTTGCTGAGCATTTTAATCATTCATACATTTTTATAGTTTAGAACAGCTAAACTTAGAAAATCTTTGAACAATGCATGCAGTAGGTTGTCATACCAGGATTTTACTTCTACTCTAAAGATGAATTTACTTGGCATATGCCAGGGTTTCAGGACAGTTTGTATGTTGTGTACCTGTATGCCAGATACTTTAGTTGTAAAGAATGTATCATGAGGACTACTTTGACCTAAGACACTTATGTATCATTTTGTACTCTTAGCTGAGTATGAGGTTCTGCTGCATATTTAAAACAAGTAATTACCACATGGTGAGTCTGGTAGTCATCACTCAGCAAATCCGGATTTGGAGAGTTAAATTAGTTGCTTAATGACTCACAGGGAATTGTCCATCTGATTTTCTTATTTAGAATATATAATCTTCAGGTTTGTAGTCTCCATCTTTAGCCAGAAAGATTTTTTATCTTTCTAATCCTCCAATGGAAAAAAAAAAAAAAGAGTAAAATATGACCGTTCATCCTGATTCTTTTGTAAAGTTGCATTTAAAGTGTTATTTGTATATACTTAATATTTTTATTTAACAATATCAACACAATTTTTCATAAAATAAAATGCAATGATTTATAAGTATGCAGTTGGATGAATTTTGATAAATATAAACAGATATTAAACCACCACCCAAATCAAGATATAGAACATTTTCATCATCTCAAAATATTCCCACATGGTTCCTTATTGGTGAGCCCCCCACGCCACTGCCCCAGGTGACTACTGATCTGCTTTCCATTGTATAGATTACCTCTGCCTACTCTAGAATTTAATATTAATGAAAATCAGTGTATATTTGTATATTCTTCATTCATGTTGTTGTATGTATCAATATAAATTGTTCTTTTTAATTTATAAATACCATTCCATTGCATGAATATAGTTTGTTGATTCACCTGTGGATGAAAATTAGGGTTCCTTCCAACTTGGAACTATTATAAGTTAAAACTTCTATTTTTTTAAAGATTTTATTTATTTATTTGACAGCGAGAGACACAGCGAGAGAGGGAACAGATGCAAGGGGAATGGGAGAGGGAGAAGCAAGCTTCCCGCGGAGCAGGGAACCCAATGCGGGGCTCCATCCCAGGACCCTGGGATCATGATCTGAGCCGAAAGCAGACGCTTAATGACTGAGACACCCAGGCGCCCCTAAGTTAAAACTTCTATAAACATTCTTGTAGAAGTTCTTATGTGGGCACATATTTTTATTTCTCTTGTGTAAATGCCTAAGAATAGAATGAATAGTTCATATAGTAAAGGTCGGTGTAACTTCATAAAAAACCAAGGAATTATTTCCAAAGAAATTGTACCACCTACAAAGCATGAGATTTCTGGAAGCCCCATATCACTGAAATGTGGTCTGTCTTTCTAATTCTAGCTATTCTAGTGGTTTATAGTGATATCTCATGGCTTTAATTCACATTTTCTTAATGATTGATACTATTGAGCTTATTTTCATATCCCACGGATTCATTTGAATATCTCTTTTCTAATAAAATAATTAAGTTATTCATATTCATAACAATAATAAAGTTAATTAATATTTCCTATTTCATCTTCCGTCAGTTTTTTTTCAGGAACTTTGTCAATTTTATCTAAATTGTTTAATTTACTAGTATAAACATGTTCAGAATAATCCCTTTATCATAACCTCAGATGTTTTCAGGATATATGATTTCTTTCAATCGTGATATTATTAATTTGTTTTTCTTTTTTTATTTTTATAACTTATTTCTAAGAGTTTATCAACTTTGCTAATGTTTTTGCAGAATTAATACTTATTTTTCTATGTTTGTGTTGTACTACATTAATCTGTTCTCTTGTCTTTATTATTTACTTATTATCTGTTACTTATCTTGGTTTGATTTGCTTTTTTTTAAACTAGGTTAGATTTTAGATTATTTAGATTATTATTGACTTTTTTCTTTTTTGCTGTTTTAAGCACTTAATGCAATAAATTCCCCTCTATAGGCATCACCTATATTCTGTACATTTTGGATATATTGTGTTTTCACGATCTTTAATTTTCTTTCACTTCAAAGTAGTTCCACATTTTTGCCTTTAATTTTCCTTTGACCTGTGGTATTTGGAAGTGCTGTTCAATAGCCAAATATTTGTTTTGGGTATATTTTTATTTTGATTTGCAATTTACTCTACATGCTCAGAGATAAGATACATTTTAAATATTCGTTGAAATTTATTGAGACTTCGTTTATACTTTTTACAATGGATATTTTGTGCTTGGTTCCACTTGCAAAGACTATGTGTACAGCAGTTGCTCGTATAGCGTTCTGTAAACACCCACAAGGTCAACTTAGTTGAGAGCGTTATTAAAATATTTTTATTCTTACATATTTTTGTTGTCTCTTCAACTCCCAACAATGGATTACTAAATTCTCCAATTATGATGGTAGATTTGTTTACGTCTTACTTTAGTTCTGTGAATTTTCATTGTTATTAGCTATACAATCGGGACTGTTAGATCTTATTGATGATTTGCTGCTTGATTTCACACTGAAATGACTCTTGTATGTCTTCTAATATTCTTTTTCTTGGAACTTATTGATAGCAGCATAGGCCAGTTTTCCTTCCACAAGTGTTTGAATGGAATGTCTTTTCCAAATCTTTTCTTTTCCATTCTTTATATGGTATTCCATTGTTTTAGCTCTTTGTTTTTATATTCAAAGTCTTTTTTTCTTGTAAAGAATGTATTGACATAATTAAGTCTTGCTTTTTAAAATCCAGTCTGTCAATATCTGCCTTTTATTTTGGAGTTTTTACTGCATAAAATATATTTATTGATATGTCTGCTATTCTTGCTATTTGTTTTCTGTTTGTCCCATTATCCCATTTAACAATCTATTCCATTTCTTCCACTACTGTTGTCTTGCTTTTAACTTAAACTTATGTTATAGGCCTGAGAACACACTATGATAACTTTTGCTTTAAACCATTGACTTTCTTTACAGTATTTAAGAACAGAAAGCAAAGATGTCATTTATATTAATCCATATATTTACCGTTTCATCATTCCTTCCTCTAGATACAGATTCCAATCCATTATTTCCCTTTTACCTGTAGATCTTTATTAGTATTTATTACTGGTGGTATGATTATGCTGGGAAAATTTTTTTTATCAATTTTATTTTACTCAGGAGTTTCTGAAATCTCTGTTTAGACTTTTAAGCTTTCCAGTTGTTTATTTGTGATGGATTTAATCACACTCTTGCATTACTCAGTTAAGAATACTGCGAAAAGATTTGAGGGGGATTTCTATTCAAATACGGAGAATGAATCTTGCCGATGAAGGAGAGTGAGCAAAGCCATAGAGTTTTATTGAGCAAGGATACAGAAAAAGCTCTCAGGAGTGAGATGGGTCCTGACTGGGTTGCCAGTGAGGGCTTTTCATCTCTGGCCTTTTATTAGGACTTTACCAGGAAAGTGGTCAGATCAGTGGCCTGGAACCAGACATGATGCTTGTACGTTGTGTGAGAGTTTTTGTTTCTGTGACATCTGTGATCGGTAGATACATATTGCTAGGTCTGGTTAATCCTTATAGTGAACTTTTCCTTTGAGGCCTGATTAGTTTTTATGGTTATTTTTATTTTCTGTGGTTACAATGTAATTATTAGAAAAACATTTAACCCTAGTAACTGGGATAGGGTGGTCTAAATTTTCCTGATCTCTGTCTTTGTTCTGTCTCAGCATCTGCATACCTGAAATACCCTCAGAGCCTAGTTGGGGCCCCTATTCTTTCCCTCCCTAAAGTCCCACCCTTTCCCTATTCAATTAGAATAATTCAAAAGCAGTAAAAGATGCAGCAGTTATTCTTAGGAGGAAATCAAACCTAACGGGGAAAGCAAGACTATCATATGGAGATCAGCTAGAACATTTAAAATATAACCTAATGGTATGGGTGTTAAGGGTCAAAGAAATAAAATGAGGAAAGGGGCAGCTTGGCCACAGTGAGAAAATAGAAATAGGCATTGGGACGCCTGGGTGGGTCAGTCGGTTAGGGTCTGACTCTTAGTTCCAGCTCAGGTCATGAGATCAAGGCCAGCGGTGGGCTCTGTGCTGGGAGTGGTGTCTGCTTAAGATTGTCTCTCTCCCTCTCTCTCTGCCCTCCCCCCCAACCCCGCTCTTTCACTCTCTCTCAAAACAAAAACACACAAAAAAAGAAATAGGCACTGATAAGTGTTTATTGAGTACATGAAAGAACAGATATATAATTAAATATTTAATTCAAAGGATAATCAAAATATCTCTGCTAAAAGTATTTAGCACTTTTTCCCTTTTTACAGTTGACATCATAAGATCAACTTAATGTCACCTAAATTTTTGACAAATCAGGAAAACATTGGATATCTCGATATGCAATCTTCATTGAATGATATCCTATATCCTAAAACTAATCAAAACCTTAAAAGTTTATCTTATACTTTCATTTTAGCGTGTAAAAAATTTTCATCCCATTTCATAATCAAGTCTTGTTAAGGATTTCATCGATGGGAAATCTCTTAATAAGTCAAACTCTAGAGATAAGACTGATTTCTTTCAGTGAGTAACTTTTCCATTTTATTGCTTATAAATATGTGTTAACACTTTTGGGACTCAGGGTAATAATTTATGCAAAATAATTTATGCATTTTTTTAAGTTTGTGCTCTATCCTTTCTCAAAAGGGATAAAGGTGAAGTATTTCAAATATTTCAGGGAATTCTCAGCCATAAATTAGTAGGAAGTACTCCAAGTGCAAATACTCTCCTTTCCTCCAAACAACATTCCTTTTTACAAAGCTTATACCTATGGTATCTTCAGAAACAAAGCCATCCTCTTCCCTTGTGAGGGGATAACAACAAAACAGTCACTTTGAGAACAGACCATTTTCGTCTCCATGCTGTTTCTCTGAGGGTAACTGTTGGCATAGGTGGTGTACAGCACGAGAGCTTTGGGAGCAAAAAGACATCAGAGGCAGAATTAGAGCTTCACAGACTTTCTTTTTGTTTCTCTGTCTATTCTTTTAAGAGGAGAATGAAATAATTAATAGGCCTTTCACTGGATGAAGAGCACCTTACAGAGAGAGAGAGCCAAAGGTACTGTGTCTAGTATTTTTATTTTTGAGAATGTTTCCATTTGTTTATGAACTCCCCTGTATAGTTAGCTCATTTGTGGTGACCCTTTGTGTTGATGACATTATTTTTAAAAGACAACTAATGATTATAGCATTAATTAAAATATCGAGAATTAGTTTATTGCTGAGCTTTGGAACAATTTAATAGGAACAATTTCTTTTAAGTATGGAGAACAAAAATGCTTTTGCAAGAAGGTGAGAATGAGGGGCACCTGGGTGGCTCAGTCGGCTAAGTGTCTGCCTTTGGCTCAGGTCATGATCTCAGGGTCCTGGGAATAAGTCCCACATCAGGCTCCCTGCTCAGTGAAGAGTCTGCTTCTCCCTCTTCCTAGTCCTGGCTCCTCCTCCGCTTGCGGCTGTCTCTCTCTCTCAAATAAATAAAATCTTAAAAAAAAAAAAAGGTGAGAATTAGAGGTACTGATAAATCTATTTGAGATTGCATTGCTAGAGGGCAAACTTTTTAGCAAACAACTCCTTACCCTGTGGCTAAGAGTTCTGTGGCAAATCCAGTAGAGAATTTCTAGTGTGTTTCTCATTGCATCCTCTAGGGACCATTCTGAATTTAGAAAGGGAAAGCTCTGTCAGAGTGGAAGAAAATTAAGAACAACAGACTTATAAGTTGTTAGAGCCATAGTACTTTGTTTTAAAGGTCACTGAGCTTCTTTCATTTTGGTGTGATTTGATGTGGGGTCTGGAAGTGAATGGCCAAGAAGGAATTCTTGAGACATTTTTGGTGCAAAAATGTTGTCTTTTATTAAAGCACAGGGACAGGACCTGTGGGCAGAAAAAGCTGCACTGGGATTGTGAGGAGCAATTGATTATATACTTTGGAGTTGGGGGAGGTAAAGACAAAGGAAGTTTCCAAAAGGACTTTCAAATGCTAAAGCAGACTCACAGGATACTGAAGGCCTGGTTATTGTCAAGCTAAGGTTGTTTCCCCCTCTAGCAAAGCATTAACATGAAGACAGTTGGGAGGTCTGGAGGAATGTTACACTCTGCCTGCCTCAATTATTTGTCAATGGACTGCAGGTTATAAGGACATTTAATTTATCTACATTTATTTTGCCCTTGTTCTCCTCATCAGTTTTACACTTGAAGGAACTTCTGTGGAGTTTGAAGAAGATAAATCAGATCATCTAGAGTCATGTAGTCAGGTGAAGGCAGATTCAGGACCAGGTATCCTTCTCTTGATCACCAATCCAGACCTGAATCTCTAGCCATGGGTTTCATTTAAAGAATGCCAAGGCCAACATCTATTCAACCTAAGGACGCCCTAATAAGATCAAGGGTGTTGTTAGAGGGATTGCCCTCCCATTCCTTAGAAGCAAATTTTGATTGAGTTGGAAATAAGTGGTTCTCTGTTGTTTGAATTTTGAAATACTTTGTTTGTTTGTTTTCTAAATAGACCTTACTTCATTTTTTTAAATTCTTATGTTAATCTCCATCATTAGTTTAGATGTAGTGTTCCATGATTCATTGTTTGTGCATAATACCCAGTGCTCCATGCAGAATGTGCCCTCCTCAATACCCACCACCAGGCTAACCCATCCTCCCACCCCCTTCCCCTCAAGAACCCTCAGTTTGTTTTTCAGAGTCCATCATCTCTCATGGTTCATCTACCCCTCCGATTTCCCCCGCTTCATTCTTCCCCTCCCGCTACCTTCTTCTTCTTCTTTTTTTTTTTTCTTAACATATATTGCATTATTTGTTTCAGAGGTACAGATCTGAGATTCAACAGTCTTGCACAATTCACAGCGCTTACCAGAGCACATACCCTCCCCAGTGTCTATCACCCAGTCACCCATCCCTCCCACCCCACCCCCCACTCCAGCAACCCTCAGTTTGTTTCCTGCGATTAAGAATTCCTCATATCAGTGAGATCATATGATACATGTCTTTCTCTGTTTGACTTATTTCACTCAACATAATACCCTCCAGTTCCATCCACGTCGTTGCAAATGGCAAGATCTCATTCCTTTTGATGGCTGCATAATATTCCATTGTATATATATACCACATCTTCTTTATCCATTCATCTGTCGATGGACATCTTGGGTCTTTCCACAGTTTGGCTATTGTGGACATCGCTGCTATAAACATCGGGGTGCACGTACCCTTTTGGATCCCTACTTTTGTATCTTTGGGGTAAATATCCAGTAGTGCAATTGCTGGGTCGTAGGGTAGCTCTATTTTCAACTTTTTGAGGAACCTCCATACTGTTTTCCAGAGTGGCTGCACCAGCTTGCATTCCCACCAACAGTGTAGGAGGGTTCCCCTTTCTCCGCATCCCCGCCAACATCTGTCATTTCCTGACTTGTTAATTTTAGCCATTCTGACTGGTATAAGGTGGTATTTCATTGAGGTTTTGATTTGGATTTCCCTGATGCCGAGCGATGTTGAGGACTTTTTCATGTGTCTGTTGGCCATTTGGATGTCTTCTTTGGAAAAATGTCTGTTCATGTCTTCCGCCCATTTCTTGATTGGATTCTTTGTTCTTTGGGTGTTGAGTTTGATGAGTTCTGTATAGATTTTGGATACTAACCCTTTATCTGATATGTCATTTGCAAATATCTTCTCCCATTCTGTTGGTTGTCTTCTGGTTTTGTTGACTGTTTGCTTTGCTTTGCAAAAGCTTTTTATCTTGATGAAGTCCCAGTAGTTCATTTTTGCCCTTGTTTCCCTTGCCTTTGGCGATGTTTCTAGGAAGAAGTTGCTTCAGCTGAGGTCAAAGAGGTTGCTGCCTGTGTTCTCCTTTAGGATTTTGATGGACTCCTGTCTCACATTGAGGTTTTTCAACCATTTGGAGTCTATTTTTGTGTGTGGTGTAAGGAAATGGTCCAGTTTCATTCTTCTGCATGTGGCTATCCAATTTTCCCAACACCATTTGTTGAAGAGACTGTCTTTGTTCCATTGGACATTCTTTCCTGCTTTGTCAAAGATGAGTTGACCATAGAGTTGAGGGTCCATTTCTGGGCTCTCTATTCTGTTCCACTGATCTATGTGTCTGTTTTTGTGCCAGTACCATACTGTCTTGATGATGACAGCTTTGTAATAGAGCTGGAAGTCCGGAATTGTGATGCCGCCAGCTTTGCTTTTCTTTTTCAACATTCCTCTGGCTATGCAGGGTCTTTTCTTATTCCATACACATTTTAGGATGATTTGTTCCATTTCTTTGAAAAAAGTGGATGGTATTTTGATGGGGATTGCATTGAATGTGTAGATTGCTCTAGGTAGCATTGACATCTTCACAATATTTGTTCTTCCAATCCATGAGCATGGAACGTTTTTGCATTTATTTGTGTCTTCCTCAATTTCTTTTATGAGTACTTTATAGTTTTCTGAGTACAGATCCTTTGTCTCTTTGGTTAGATTTATCCCTAGGTATCTTATGGTTTTGGGTGCAATAGTAAATGGGATCGGCTCCTTAATTTCTCTTTCTTCTGTCTTGTTGTTGGTGTATAGGAATGCCACTGATTTCTGTGTGTTGATTTTATATCCTGCCACTTTACTGAATTCCTATATGAGTTCTAGCAGTTTTGGGGTGGAGTCTTTGGGGTTTTCCACATAAAGTATCATATCATCTGCAAAGAGTGAGAGTTTCACTTCTTCTTTGCTGATTTAGATGCCTTTGATTTCTTTCTGTTGTCTGATTGCTGTGGCTAGGACTTCTAATACTATGTTGAATAGCAGTGGTGATAGTGGACATCCCTGCCGCGTTCCTGACCTTAGGGGGAAAGCTCTCAGTTTTTCCCCATTGAGAATGATATTCGCTGTAAGTTTTTCATAGATGGCTTTTATGATATTGAGGTATGTACCCTCTATGCCTATACTCTGAAGAATTTTGATCAAGAAAGGATGCTGTACTTTGTCAAAAGCTTTTTCTGCATCTATTGAGAGGATCATATGGTTCTTGTTCTTTCTTTTGTTAATGTATTGTATCACATTGATTGATTTGGATGTTGAACCAACCTTGCAGCCCAGGGATAAATCCCACTTGGTTGTGGTGAATAATCCTTTTAATGTACTGTTGGATCCTATTGGCTAGTATTTTGGTGAGAATTTTTGCATCCATGTTCATCAGGGATATTGGTCTGTAGTTCTCCTTTTTGATGGGGTCTTTGTCTTGTTTTGGGATCAAGGTAATGCTGGCCTCATAAAATGAGTTTGGAAGTTTTCCTTCCATTTCTATTTTTTGGAACAGTTTCAGAAGAATAGGTATTCATTCTTCTTGAAATGTTTGCTAGAATTCCCCTGGGAAGCCATCTGGCCCTGGGCTTTTGTTTGTTGGGAGATTTTTGATGACTGCTTCAATTTCCTTAGTGGTTATAGGTCTGTTCAGGCTTTCTATTTCTTCCTGGTTCAGTTTTGGTAGTTGATACATCTCTAGGAATGCATCCATTTCTTCCACGTTATCTAATTTGCTGGCATAGAGTTGCTCATAATATGTTCTCATAATTGTTTGTATTTTTTGGTGTTGGTTGTGATCTTTCTCTTTCATTCATGATTTTGTTGATTTGGGTCATTTCTTTTTTCTTTTTGATAAGTCTGGCCAGGGGTTTATCAATCTTGTTAATTCTTTCAAAGAACCAGCTCCTAGTTTCGTTGATCTGTTCTACTGTTCTTTTAGTTTCTATTTCATTGATTTCTGCTCTGATCCTTATGATTTCTCTTCTCCTGCTGGGTTTAGGCTTTATTTGCTCTTCTTTCTCCAGCTCCTTTAGGTGTAAGGTTAGGTTGTGTACTTGAGACCTTTCTTGTTTCTTGAGAAGGCTTGTATTGCTATATACTTTCCTCTTAGGACTGCCTTTGCTGCATCCCAAAGATTTTGAACAGTTGTGTTTTCATTTTCATTGGTTTCCATGTATTTTTTTAATTCTTTAATTTCCTGGTTGACCCATTCATTCTTCAGTAGGATGCTCTTTAGCCTCCATGTATTTGAGTTCTTTCTGACTTTCCTCTTGTGATTGAGTTCTAGTTTCAAAGCCTTGTGGTCTGAAAATAGGCAGGGAATGATCCCAATCTTTTGGTACCGGTTGAGACCTGATTTATGACCTAGGATGTGATCTATTCTGGAGAATGTTCCATGGGCACTAGAGAAGAATGTGTATTCCGTTGCTTTGGGGTGGAATGTTCTGAATATGTCTGTGAAGTCCATTTGGTCCAGTGTGTCATTTAAAGTCTTTATTTCCTTGTTGATCTTTTGCTTAGACGATCTGTCCATTTCAGTGAGGGGGGTGTAAAAGTCCCCCACTATTATTGTATTGTTGTCGATGTGTTTCTTTGCTTTTGTTATTAATTGCCTTATATAATTGGCTGCTCCCATGTTAGGGGCATAGATATTTACAATTGTTAGATCTTCTTGTTGGATAGACCCTTTAAGTAGGATATAGTGTCCTTCCTCATCTCTTATTACAGTCTTTGGTTTAAAACATAACTTGTCTGATATAAGGATTGACACCCCAGCTTTCTTTTGGTGTCCATTAGCATGGTAAATGGTTTTCCAACCCCTCACTTTCAATCTGGGGGTGTCTTTGGGTCTAAAATGAGTCTCTTGCAGACAGCATATCGATGGGTCTTGTTTTTTAATCCAGTCTGATAGCCTGTGTCTTTTGATTGGGGCATTTAGCCCATTTACATTCAGGGTAACTATTGAAAGATAGGAATTTAGTGCCATTGTATTGCCTGTAAGGTGACTGTTACCATACATTGTCTGTGTTCCTTTCTGGTCTATGTTGCTTTTAAAGTCTCTCTTTGCTTAGAGGACCCCTTTCAAGATTTCCTGTAGGTCTGGTTTTGTGTTTGCAAATTCCTTTAGTTTTTGTTTGTCCTGGAAGCTTTATATCTCTCCTTCAATTTTCAGTGACAGCCTAGCTGGATATAGGATTCTTGGCTGCATATTTTTCTCCTTTAGTGCTCTGAATATATCGTGCCAGTCCTTTCTGGCCTGCCAGGTCTCTGTGGATATGTCTGTTGCCAATCTAATGTTTCTACCATTGTAGGTTACAGATCTCTTCTCCCAAGTTGCTTTCAGGATTTTCTCTTTGTCTCTGAGACTCTTAAGTTTTACTATTAGATGTCAGGATGTTGACCTATTTTTTTGATTTTGAGAGGGGTTCTGTGTGCTTCCTGGATTTTGATGCCTGTTTCCTTCCCCAAATTAGGGAAGTTCTCTGCTATAATTTGCTCCATTATACCTTCTGCCCCTCTCTCTCTTTCTTCTTCTTCTTCGATCCCAATTATTCTAATGTTGTTTCATCTTATGGTATCACTTAGCTCTTGAATTCTGCCCTTGTGATCCAGTAGTTGTTTATCTCTCTTTTTCTCAGCTTTTTTATTTTCCATCCTTTGGTCTTCTATATTACTGATTCTCTCTTCTGCCTCATTTATCCTAGGAGTAGCGCCCCCATTTTTTATTGCACCTCATTAATAACCTTTTTGATTTCTACTTGGTTAGATTTTAGTTCTTTTACTTCTCCCAAAACCGTTTCTCTAATAACTTCCATATTTTTTTCAAGCCCAGCTAATATCTTTAAAGTGATGATTCTGAACTCTAGATCTGACAGCGTACTAATGTCTGTATTGAGTAGGTCCCTGGCAGTCGGTACTACCTCTTGTTTTTGTTGACGTGATTTTTTCCGTCTTGTAATTTTGTGCAGAAGAGACTAGATTAATGAGAGAACAAAATGCTAGCAGAGTAACAACATCCCCAGAAAATATACTCTAAACAAATCAGAAAAGACCTGAAGCAGTGGGAAAAGAAAGGGAAAGAGAGAAAAAAGAAAAAGAAAAAAAAGAAAAAGATAAAGATAAAAACAAAAACAAACAAAACAACAACAAAAAAAAAACCTAGAATGTGATCAAATATGATCAGGCTGGTATATAGATCAGCGCCACACACTAGATTTGGGGTGTATTTTGGTGTTTTAGAAGAAAGTGCCTCCCAAAATTTTAAAGAAAGAAAAACTTTTATATGTACAAAAATAAGGGTTGATATGATGAAGGGATGGAATATGGCTTAAAGATGGAAATTTTAAAAAATTTTATAAAAGGAATTGATAAGAAGTTGTTTGAAAAAAGAAAGAAGAGGATTTAAAAAAAGAAAAAAGAAAAAAAAAAGGAGAGAATGTGATCAGTCAGGGGAGCAGAAAAAAACATATACTAGAGATTTAGGGTATATTTTAATCTGTTAGAAGAAACTATCTCAAAATTTTAAAGAGAGAACAACTTATATATATATGCCAAAAATACGGGTAACTACTATGAAGGGATAGACTATGACTCTAAAAATGAAAAATAAAAATGTTTTTTAAAAAAAGGGATTGATAAGATGTTGGTTGAAAAAGGGAAAAAGAAAAATTCAAAAAATAAAAAAAGACAGTTAAAAAAAATTAACTTTGAAAGACTAAAGAATCATGGTAAAAAAGCCATGAATTCTATGTGCAGTATTCCCCTAGTGCTGGAGTTCTGCTGTTCTCATTGATCGGTAAACTTGGTCTTGGCTGGCTGTTCTCGCTGATCTTCTGGGGAGGGGCCTGTTGCCGTGGTTTCCAAATGTCTTTGCCGGAGGCGGCATTGCCCCGCCCTTGCCCCCTCTTGGCTAAGTAATCTGCTCGAGTTTGCTCTCCGGGGTTTTTGTTCCCTGCGAGCTTTCTGTACAGCTTTGGAGGCGGAGAGTGAAAATGGCGGCCTCCCAATCTCCGCCCCGGAGGAGCCGAGAACTCGGGACCCCGCTCCTCAGTGAGCCCCCAAAGAAAAGCCATCAGTCACTCCCGTCTCCCCGGTCTCCGGCCTCACTCCATGCTCACCCAGCCTGTGACCGCGTGTTTCTATCTCTGGCCCCCTACCCTGGGTGGAGTCTCCAAACCCAGCAGATCCCTGCGGTGCACTCCCGCGCGGCTCCTCCCGGGGGAGGAAGGTGAGTCTCCCCAGATCTGCCACTTGTTGGGTCCCTGCTGGAGGAGCAGTGGCACTAGTGTGCCGCAGATCAAGGTTTATGGCAACCCCGAGCTGAGAGCCCGCGCTTGGGCTCTGCCTCTGCAGCCGGCTTCCCTGCTCCATTACCTGGGAGCTCTGCCACACTCAGGCACCCCCGGTCTTTCTGTGACCCTGAGGGTCCTGAGACCACACTGTCCCGGAGGGTTCTACCCCCCCGCTTAGCCACCAGAGTCACGTCCCTCAGCGGAGCAGAGTTTTAATAGTTCTGATTTTGTGCTCTGTGGTTCTATCACTTGCCAGAAGTGGCCGACGGAGGCCCCTCCCCCGCCGTCTATCCTCCCGAATATCGCCTCGGATTCACTTCTCCACACGTCCTACCTTCCAGAAAGTGGTCGCTTTTCTGATGAGAGAGTTGTTGCTCTTCTTTTCTTCGATCTCCTGTTGAGTTTGTAGGTGTTCAGAATGGTTTGATCCCTATCCAGCTGAATTCCTGAGAGGAGACGAAATCCAGGTCTCCTACTCCTCCGCCATCTTGCTCCACCCCCTGAAATACTTTGTTTTATTTTGTTTTTCTTGTCTTTCCTTTGCTCCTGTCAGCTTACTACTTTCCCTATTGGATCTCTAATAACCAAGGAACCTACATCCAAGGCTTAGAACTGGGGTGTGATTATATGTGAAATAATATGGATAATCAAGAATAATTAGAATTATGGAACCAATTGGAATTTGTCTTTGATTTTGCTTCTTAGGTTTTCATCTTCTAATTTAGAACTCATTTTTATTAGTCTTAAAAATCCCATAAACCTGAGTAGCACTTTTCTACTATTTTTGCTGCTACCATTCCAAGCTCTGTACTACCCCCTGCCACCTGTTCTTAATGTTGTATTCTAATTTATATAGATTATATCAAGAGGCTGCTTTCAGGCAAACCGCTTGAGCAGTGGAATGTAGAAAAGGCCCATCAGGTGACCAACCTCAACATATCCAAAGGCCCTAACTGACCAGTGAGCTCCTTACAACCAAGCACAGTTACCAAAGAAGGGAAGATTCCATACTCCCCTACCCTCTCATCTTCCCCCTTAAAATCAGCCTCCTTGCTGACAGCCTCTCTGTTGTGGTCCTGCCCCCACTCCCTTGTGGTGTATTCAGTAAACTTCTGTCTCCTTTGTTCTGCCTCAGATGAATACTGTCACCTCTCCTGTGCCATTGGCTTCCACTCCATTGTTGCCCCACATTTGGGGGCCCCATCTCATCGAGAGACACCCCATTAAGACACTACAATATATAATTTTATTTTATTGCAATTGCCCAAATATTTTGTTGAGCAATGCATAAAATATAGGTAGCTATCAGATGTGAATTTCTTAAGCATAAATATTTTTAAATTCATTTTTATATTCCAAGCAGCTAAATTAACTGACAAATAGATCTTCAGTGAGTATCTAGATATCCCCATATATTTGCCTGTCATTTTCATGCTATCTTTTCATATTTGTGTTAATTAAACAATATAAATTCATAAAGTCATGTATAAAAGTATATATTTTTAAGATGTCATATCAGTTTAAAAAAATTGCAAGCATATTATTACATTAGTAAACAATAGCTCTTTAACTAGCTCTGATGACCTCTAATATATACATTTTTTTCCCCTAGGGATAAAGATGTCCTTACCTTATTTCTTCATTCATATTGGAATAATTGCATTCATTTTGTAAACCTAAATTGTTCCTCTGGAGAGAGATAATAATAAATGTGTTATTCACTTAGTTTTTAAATTTGTAGTTTAAAACATGCCTTATTTTTCTTATAATTGCTGTTCTGAAGAATTAAATGCCACACATGAATGCACACACACTTACACACACAGATACACTCTTCTCTTCTGCACAACTATTTTATTTAATGTTTTGGTAAAACAAGGGGATGGACAAAGTAGCAGAAAGTTATTAATGAAAATTATGCCTTCACTAGGGCTAATACAGATAGTTAGGTATTTTAATGTCCTTGTATGTTTCATCTTTCTAGATAGGGCAATAAGATTTCTATTTATCTATGATAGAAAACTAACTTGTATCCCCAGAGACCAAAATAATGACAATATAATGGTTGTAGAAGAATCAAAAATCAAGTAGCTAATTACAACACAAATGAAAAAGAATATGATCTCTGGGGGTCTAACTGATAATAGTAGGCAATAGATAATTCAAATGGATAAAGTACAGACTTAAATCATTATGAACTACTTTTTGTAACCACTATACTTCAATAGCAGAGATTATGGCAGGCAAATGAGGCCATTAATCTTAGGTTATTTATATACATATGAATTGTACATACTGAGTTTATGCGCTCCATTTGGATGGGTTATGCCCCCATATTTATGCCAATTACCTTGGGATTCCTTGCACTAAAAATAGTATAATATGAAAAGCCTGAACTGCATTTATTCTTGTATAATTTGATATACTGATAATACCAACTGATTCTAACATTAAGAGTTTATTATGTCAGGTAGCGTGCCTGTCACTTTACTGTCAGTATTTCACTTTATCCTTATAATCATTCTGTGAAAGTAGATAAAATTATCACAGATTTACAGAGAAACAGACAGCTTGCATTACTGTATAGAAATATTCTCCATAAGACATTAGAATTTGGGAACTCTG
Organism: Mirounga leonina; assembly: GCF_011800145.1. Taxonomy (NCBI): domain Eukaryota; kingdom Metazoa; phylum Chordata; class Mammalia; order Carnivora; family Phocidae; genus Mirounga; species Mirounga leonina. Next base: position 18,323,674 of record NW_023270380.1, on the reverse strand, counting down.
GGTGCAAAGAAAATACATTCCACTAGAAGAAAAGATTTTGTATTCCTGGTAAAACCAAATGTGAGTTTGGTATTTTAAACCTTGGAATTTTAGCTTAGCTGAAAGCAGAAATAATAGTAGGCAACTATGGAAGAAATGTTGGGGAAATAAAAAACAAACCTCTGTAGGTAGCAAATCTTGGGTCTAAGTTTGGAAGTTGCTTCCTACTTAAGCTTCTCATGAATCCTCAGTGTCTGGCTGCACTTTTCTGTACTTTCATAAGAGGTGGTATTTTTCTAGTCTGCCTTATATGGGATTGCCTGTCTCTGTGCATCACCTCCAACTGACTACAGTGTCTGCAAAGACGGTGACCCATTCAGACTTCATGCCCAGAGCCTATAGGAAGAGAGAGACTGGCCAGACAGAAAGACAATGACATTTCAAAGACCATAGATAAATAGTTGTGAACTTTGAGTTGAATGATATCCTGAACAACTAGAAGGAAGTGTCAGCTTACACGCTAACAAAATGAACTTCATATGTCAGCATATCCCCTTTACCTTCTTAGTCTTTATTTAGTGAAACACATTTTAAGGTATATTTAATTAATACTGGGAGGGCTAATATAGCATTTTTAATGTAACACACTAACTGGTGGGTCTTTGGGACACATACTGAATTTATTTCTCTGTTTATAAGGTATCTTAAATGATTCTGTTTCCGAAATGTCTTCCAGGTTTTATAGAAACAACTAAAATAAGGATAATGTATTGGTGAGGCTGCATGGGAAACATCTAGCTGGACAAGTGGATTAATATCTGCATTTCACAAAACACTAAAATGAAAGCTGTAAAAAAAGGTTTAAGACCACAGTGAAAAGGAGAATAGGAAAGGAAACAATAACAGAGTAGAGCAAAGGAGTTGGCAACTCAAAGATGGGAAATAAATGGAACCGTAGTGGCAGGCTTACAAGACTAGAGAAAAGTGAAAACGAAATGCTTGAGTTGGGGTGAAACAGGAAAAGCTAGCTGGGTTGTGAAGAGAAATAGACACTTAGGAATTTGAAGCATTAGGCAGATTTGAAAGATGTTAGATTTAGTCTGCAGAAATCCCCAATCCTTACAACCAGGTAACTGCCCTTTCCTATTCCAGCAAAACCTGGGGGCTTATTTTCCAGAGATATTCTAGACTCATTGACATCATTACCAGAGGAGGTTCTAGATGAGGGACCAAGCCACAGATCAGAGAATTATATTGAAGTAAACAGCATCATCGGGAACTTTTAAAAATGAAAATTATTGAGCCCCACCCCAGACCTACTGAATCAGAAACTCTGAGTGTGGATGCCACAACCTGGGTTTTAACAAACCTTCCATGAGACTCTTAGGTACTCTGAAGTTTGAGAACCACTGATTCAGAGCACACCATCACTAGTTTAGCTCAAATTCAGAAAAAAGTCAAAATATCCTATACCAGTGGAAGGGGGGTTATTGTTACATTTATTATTATTATTATTATTATTATTATTATTATTATTATTAACATAATGTATTATTTTTTCGGGGTACAGGTCTGTGATTCATCAGTCTTACACAATACACAGAGCATAGAAGAGCTGTTCTCAGAAAATTTATTTATTTATTTATTTATTTATTTATTTATGGTAGACATTGGGGAGGGTATGTGATATGGTGAGTGCTGTGAATTGTGTAAGACTATCGAATCACAGACCTGTACCTCTGAAACAAATAATACATTATATGTTAAAAAGAAGAAGAAGATAGCAGGAAGGGAAAAATGAAGGGGGGAAGTCAGAGCGGGAGATGAACCATGAGACGCTATGGACTCTGAGAAACAAACTGAGAGTTCTAGAGGGGAGGGGGCTGGTGGGGGTATATAATACCCAGTGATGGGTATTAAAGAGGGCACATTCTGCATGGAGCACTGGGTGTTATATGCAAACAATGAATCATGGAACACTAAAAAAAAAAAAAGAAAAAAAGACATATAATCATAGCAATAATATTCATTATAGCCATAAACTAGAAACCAAATGTCCATAAATGATGAATGGACAAGCAAGATGTGGTCTATTTACTACACAATGGAATACTATTCACCAGTCAATAATCTGCAAATATGTAGTGTAACATAGATGAGCCTCAAAAACATTTTGCTAGGTAAGAGAAGTTGGTAGACATTTTTCCATGGTTCTCTAATTTGTTAATGTCTTTCATATGAGGTACTGGTTATTCCTTGTTCTAGATTGTTGGAAACAAGGTAGAGAAAAAAAAGAATGTCTGACTTTGCATAGTGCATTCCAGAAAAGGATAAGTAATGTGCAATTGAACTAATAAAAGGAGGATGAACATATATTTTGGGCAGAGAGCTTCAGATGTTATGAGGCACCTTTCAAGGCAAACTAAGATCATATAAAAACCATCAAAATTGTGATCAATGTAGAGGGAGCAAGGGAGAAAGTTGGGAAATAAAACTAAATGAAATATTTCCATTATTGAGCATCTGGGGGAAGTGGTCAGCTCTGGATCAAGATTGGGGGGCTCTTTGGAGAAGGAAAGTTAACACTATCTGTGTCTAAGGCCTGTTTGGCTTGGACTGAGAAGCTGGGGTATTCTGGAGTGAATTTAGAGGTGGACGTTAATCTAACCATGCCGAGGCAGCCAGGGGTGAACCCAGGGTCCCAACAACCTGGACCCAGAATTATATAGGGGGTTTGAGTTATGCTCTGTTGGTTATATCATCTTAATTTTTATAAATCCTCAAAATAACAGCAAAATACTTCCGTATCATAAAATAACAATTATCATAATGATAATTCAAAGTAAAAATATAAACTAAATAAAAGGCAAATGACAAACTGAGTAGGTATTTTCAAGACACATAAAAAGAGTAATTTTCTTGATCTATGGAAGAAAAATGCAGACAAACAAGAAGAAAAAAATGGATAAAATACATGATAAGGAAGTACGTTCATATATAAACAAAACTAAAATGCCTAATAACCATATAAAATAATTCTCAAACTAAGGTATAATTATAAAACTGTAAATTAAAAATGGAATGTTCTTTTTCTCCTATAAGATGGGTGATGCTTGAAATTTGTTAGAATTTAAGAAAACAAACTCACTTTTAAAATAGTGTAAATTTGTGTAAACTCTTGAGAAGCAACTTGTAATTATTACAGTCAAAAATATGACAATTCCTTAACCCAATTAGTCTACTTCTCTTAGTTTACAGAATAACACAATGTCCAGATATACATGGACAAAAATTTTCTTTGTAATGTGTTTGTTATACACAATAACTGAAGCAACAGATGCTGAAACCATTAAAATTCATATATATTTGTATTTTCTGAGGTGGAGACAATTCCAAGATAAGTGGTGATTAAAAAAAGAGCAAGGTATAAAGAATATGTGAGATGTGATCCCATTGACTTAAAGAAAATAAGTAATTGAAATGGCTTAAAGAATACTTGAGAGACATTTTACATTGTTTACTTTGGGGAACTCATGTTTTGTCATTGGAAGTGGGCAAATAGAGGGTTAATGAGAGTTTTGCTTTATTAACTTTCTTGTTGAATTTTTTATAATGAATATATATGATTTTAATTGTAATAACAGTATTAGCAATGATAATAATGAGGTGCCGTAGCATTTTTACTGTGCTGTGAAGAATTCAAGGGAGAAAGTAGACAAGGGTTGGAGATAAAGTAAATAACAAGGTTTCAGTATTTCTTCCCTGGGGTCCCAGTTTTGTTCTGAATGATGCTCATGTACAGAGAACAGCTGTGGCTTGCAGAAAAATGGTCTCACCGGCATCAGCATCAGTAAATACAGCCATTTTGTGGCATGATCGGTAGGCTATGATGGGAATGCATGCATACTTTTCTTCTTCAGCCTATTTGAGGCAAACAGACCAGGTACTAATGAGTAACTGTGCAGTCTGTAGCTGGACTTCACATCTCAGTGGGGTTGCTTTGTTAACTTGATAACTAAAGATAGGCAGATATTTCCCCAAGGATTGTGAGAGATGGCATAAAGTAATGATGGAGGCTCCAGAAGGAGTGGCTCAAATAGTGAAGATTCTTCCCAAATAGGGGTGTCGGAGATTCCACCAAATTATCAGTGAGGTTTAGGAATGCAAGGGCCACTAGTCTGGAAGAGCAGGAGAGAGATCACAGTTGCATAGGTGCAGAATGCATAGGATGGCAATGTTGGAGATGGAACTCATTTCATTTGGGAATTCCATTTGAAACCAAAAGCTGAGAAGAGGAAGTAAAACGGCTCCCTCTGGCACCGTGGCTGGCAGAGCGTAGGATGCACAGTGAGTAGCCTCCCAGAAAGCTGTGATTTCAGACACACCTCTCATGTCTTCCCCGGCTAAGTATAGAGAAGATCCACCAAGACCATCCATGGCAACGGCCGAGCCGCCACACACTTAAGATCTTGATCCTTCAGGAGAGAAGCAGGAATACCCATTTTAAGTTACATTGGGAATAGCTATCTAGATTTGTATTGGTTTTGAAGAAACATGGAGCACTTGTATTATAAATTTGATGGAATGAGATTGAAAGAAATAATACATTGATATCTTCAAAGACAGTAATGGTCATGTTCACCAAATAACTTATTGTTGTTGGTTCAGTTTTCTATATGTCTCTACACAAGAAATAGATATTTCTTATTGTAAATTACTAAAATGGATTTAGTATTCAAATTATTCTTATAGAAACTTCAGAAGAGTGAGTTATCTTAGAATATGATCAGCTCTAAATAAGACATACACTAAGGATTCAGATCTATAAGTAGAGCCTGAAAACTTGTCAGAATACAGAAGAAATAACTACCTTGAGGTCTTTCATGACTATATCTACTTTCTCCCATCATTGAGCCCCTTTTGAGACAGTTAATCTCATATTTCAGTCTAAGCTAATGGAAAACCAGAGTCTTACTTTATATTCCTTTAATGCCTCTTTACAGCACTTCCTAGGTCTAGGGTCTTACACAAATTTTAATTTTATTTAACTTTATTCCCTTAAAACGTAAAATGTACTAAGAGAGAAAATTAAGGAGTAGGGAAAATATTTTGAGGTTTTGATGAGTTAAAAGAATAATTTTTACATATTGGATATTAAATGTATATAATTTTAAGACTCTAACAGTGAATGTTTATATAATAGCATGAGCAATAGCAAACATTTATATAGTGCTTATTGTTTGCAGGAAATTTTATAATACATAGGGAAATGTGTAAGGCATCAGAAAAAAATGCAAGTTAAAAACATCAGTATGGACAAAATAACAGTGTGGCTGACAGAGGCAAGGATGTAGAGTAACTACAATATTTAAACACTTTGGGGGAACTTAAATTGGTACAATCACTTTGAAAATATAGTTTTCATCTACTAAAGCTGGACACATACTCTCTGTGAGCACAAAATCCCAATCATAGATATATACTCAGTTGGATTGCTGTGAAAGAAATCTATAGTAATATTCATAGCAGCATTATTTGTAATAGCCACAAAATGGAAACAATCTGAAAATTAATTTTAATAAAATGAATAAACTGAATTTCAGTCAAACAGTGGAATACAATGTGGCATTGAAACAAAAAAAATGATTGCTACACACTATAATATGAATGAATCTCACAGACTTAATATGTGCAAAAGAAATGACAAAAAAGTATGTACTATTATGCAATATCATTTACATAAACTTTAAAATATCCAAAACAATGTTTATTACTAACAGTAAGTACAATGGTTACCTTTAGGGAAAAGAGGAGTAATTACTGGGAGGGACATAAGAGGATTTGGGGGGTAATAGTAATGATTTTTTTGATTACTTGGTGAGTTCCCTTTGTGAAAATATTCTTAAAATTTGCACTCATGGTTTGTGCATCATTCTATAACGTATATTCTATTTCAATAAAATTTGTAAAACTTTTTAGCCCCAAGTTGTAATATCTGAGTCGATCAAGTTATAATACCGTTTACCCTCTGTATATCACTTGAAAGTTATATACACACTTCTAAACAATTGTTATGCTATTGTATTTTTTAAAAAACAAATCTGGACAATGGCAAGTCTGAGAAGTTATGACAGAGATGGTATGACCTGCAAAGCCTAAAATATTTACCATCTGGCCCATTAAAGTAAAAAGCTTGCTGATTCCTGATGAGGACTTATTCAGATGTAGAGCTGTCTATATACTACAGAACCATTATCAGTGTTTAAAACTAGAATTTTTCAGGGGCGGAAGGAAAGATGGCGGAGGAGTAGGGGACCCTATTTCAACTGGTCCCCGGAATTGAGCTGGATATCTACCAGACCACTCTGAGCACCCACGAAACCAGCCTGAGATGTAAGAAGATCTGGATCTCTACAGGCAGAATATCGCAGGCGGTTGGTTTCAAGGTACAAAGCGGGGAGCCCTGATTCCACGGGCAGATATTGGAGGATAAACGGCAGTGGGAGGGTGCCTGGCCATGGGGATCCTACACCGCTGGTGAGCGACAGCCTCATGCGCTGGGGATGGGGCACAGACTCACAGACCAGTAGCAGCAGGGAAAGGACTTTAGGGCAGCCCCTGGGGCAGAAACCCGGAGTGGCGGGGTCGCGGGGGTGAACTGGGAGTGGCTGGTGGTTTTAGAAGCACAAAGGGCAGAGACGTGCTCCAACCTAGAGGCAGGACTGGGGGCGCTGCAGAGGGGTGCACAACCCAGGCCACTGCAGTTTATAGCAGCACAGACAGAAACGGAGACAGTGTGGCCTGGAGAGCTCACTGAAGAACAGACTGCGGTCTCTCTGCTCTGAGGCAGAGGGTTGGAAATGGTCTCTTCTGCTCTGGCTCGTGGAAGAGATGCGGAAAGCCTCTAGGGAAAGCTGCCAGAGAACAAAAGCCCCAAAAACTGATTCCCGCTAAGCCCATCCCCCACCACAGGGGGGCAGGGCAACTCTGCCCAAACAGGGTTGCCTGAGTAACAGCACGGCAGGCCCTTCCCGCAGAAAACAGGCTGGGAAAACAAGAGACCAGCAACCCTAAGGTCCCAAGAAAACAGGTGCATCTTGCTTGGGTTCTGGTCAATAATTTGGACTCTATACATTCCCTCAAACACCCATCAACAGAATGATTAGGAGGAGGAACCCCCAAATAGAAAAGACTCAGAGATTAAGACTTATGCTGCAGATTTACAAATGGGTGCAGATATAACCAAGATGTTGGAGATGGAATTCAGGCTAGCAATTGTGAAGACAATGGCTAGAATGAAGAAATCAATTAATGGCAACATAGAGTCTCTAAGGGCAGAAATGAAAGGTGAATTGGCAGAACTTAAAACTGCTATCAATGAGATCCAATCCAATCTAGATAATCTAACAGCTAGGGTAAGTGAGGCAGAAGAGCGAATAAGCGACCTGGAAGACAATATAATAGATAAAAAGGGAAAAGAGGAGGCCGGGGAAAAACCACTCAGAATCCATGAAAATAGAATCAGAGAAATAAGTGACACCATGAAGCATTCCAATGTCAGAATAATTGGAATCCCGGAGGGAGTGGAGAGAGAGAGAGGACTAGAAGATGTATTTGACCAAATCGTAGCTGAGAACTTCCCTAATCTGGGGAATGAAACAAACATTTGCGTCCTAGAGGCAGAGAGGACCCCTCCCAAGATCAAGGAAAACAGGCCAACACCCCGGCATGTAATGGTAAAACTTGCAAATCTTAGAACCAAGGAAACCATCTTAAGGGCAGTTAGGGGGAAGAGATTCCTTACGTACAGAGGGAGGAACATCAGAATAACATCAGACCTATCCACAGAGACCTGGCAAGCCAGAAAGGCCTGGCAAGACATATTCAGGGTACTAAATGAGAAGAACACGCAGCCAAGAATACTTTATCCAGCAAAGCCATCATTAGAATGGGTGGAGAGATGCAGAGCTTCCACGACCGGCAGAACCTGAAAGAATATGTGACCACTAAGGAGAAAGACCCCAAGAGTGATATATGACAGAAATTTATAGCGACAATCTATAAAAACAACGTCTTCACAGGCAACATGATGACAATTAATTCATATCTTTCAATAATCACTCTCAACGTGAATGGCCTAAACGCTCCTATAAAATGGCACAGGGTTGCAGACTGGATAAAAAGACAGGACCCATCCATATGCTGCCTACAAGAGACTCATTTTGAACCTAAAGATACATCCAGACTGAAAGTGAAGGGATGGAGATCCATCTTCCATTCCAGAGGACCTCAAAAGAAAGCTGGGGTAGCAATTCTTTTATCAGACAAATTAGATTTTAAACTAAAGTCTGTAATTAGAGACACAGAAGGACACTATATCATTCTTAAAGGGTCTATCCAACAAGAAGATCTAATAATTGTAAATATCTATGCCCCCAACATGGGAGCAGCCATCTACATAAGCCAATTGTTAACCAAAATAAAGAGTCATATTGATAACAATACGTTAATTGTAGGAGACCTCAATACTCCACTCTCAGAAATAGATCATCTAAGCAGAAAATCAACAAAGAAACCAGAGCTTTGAATGATAAACTGGACCAGATGTACCTCATAGATATATAAAGAACATTCCACCCTAAAACAACAGAATACTCATTCTTCTCAAGCACACATGGAAATTTTTCCAGAATAGGACCATATACTGGGTCACAAATCAGGTCTCAAGCAATACCAAAAGACTGAGATTATTCCCTGTGTATTCTCAGACCACAATGCTTTAAAACTGGAACTCAATCACAAGAAAAAATTTGGCAGGAATTCAAACACTTGGAAGCTAAAGACCATTCTACTCAAGAATGTTTGGGTCAACCAGGAAATCAAAGAAGAACTTAAACAATTCACGGAAATCAATGAGAACGAAAACACATCAGTCCAAAACCTATGGGATACTGCAAAGGCGGTCCTAAGGGGGACGTACATAGCCATCCAAACCTCACTCAAAAAGAAAAATCCCGAATTCACCAACTAACTCTACACCTTAAAGAACTAGAGAAAAAGCAACAAACAATGCCTAAGCCATGCATTAGAAGAGAAATAATTAAAATTAGAGCAGAAATCAATGAATTAGAAACCAGAAACACAGTAGATCAGATCAACAAAACTAGAAGTTGGTTCTTTGAAAGAATCAATAAGATCGATAAACCACTGGCCAGACTTATCCAAAAGAAAAGAGAAAGGACCCAAATTAATAAAATTATGAATGAGAGAAGAGGGATCACAACTAACACCAAGGAAATAGAAACAATTATTAGAAATTCTTATCAACAACTATATGCCAATAAACTGAGCAATCTGGATGAAATGGAGGCCTTCCTGGAAACCTATAAGCTGCCAAGACTGAAACAGGAAGAAATTGACAACCTGAATAGGCCAATAACCAGTAACAAGATTGAAGCAGTGATCAAAAACCTCCCAAAAAACAAGAGTCCAAGGCCTGATGGATTCCCTGGGGAATTCTACCAAACATTCAAAGAAGGAATAATACCTGTTCTAGTGAAGCTGTTTCAAAAAATAGAAACAGAAGGAAAACTTCCAAACTCATTCTATGAGGCCAGCATTACCTTAATCCCCAAACCAGGCAAAGACCCCATCAAAAAGGTGAATTTCAGACTGATATCCCTGATGAATATGGATTCCAAAATCCCAAACAAAATCCTAGCTAATAGGATCCAACAATACATTAAAAGGATCATCCACCACGACCAAGTGGGATTTATCCCTGGGATGCAAGGGCAGTTCAGCATGTGCAAATCAATCAGTGTGATAGAACACATTAATAAGAGTAGGGAGAAGAACCATATGGTCCTCTCAATTGATGCAGAAAAAGCATTTGACAAAATACAACATCCTTTCCTGATTAAAACTCTTCAGAGTGTAGGGATAGAGGGAACATTCTTCAAGTTCATAAAATCCATCTATGAAAAACCCACAGCGAATATCATCCTCAATGGGGAAAAGCTGAAAGCCTTTCCCTTAAGATCAGGAACACGTCAAGGATGCCCACTTTTGCCACTATTGTTCAACATAGAACTAGAAGTCCTAGCAACAACAATCAGACAACAAAAAGAAATAAAAGGTATTCAAATTGGCAAAGAAGAAGTCAAACTCTCTCTTTTTGCAGGCGACATGATACTTTATCTGGAAAACCCAAAAGACTCCACCCCCAAATTACTAGAACTCATCCAGCAATTCAGTTATGTGGCAGAATACAAAATCAACGCACAGAAATCAGTTGCTTTCTTATATACTAACAACACAACTGTAGAAAGAGAAATTAGAGAAACGATTCCATTTACAATAGCACCAAAAACCATAAGATACCTCGGAATAAACCTAACCAAAGAGGTAAAGGATCTATACTCTAGGAACTACAGAACACTCATGAAAGAAATTGAAGAAGACACAAAAAGATGGAAAAATATCCATGCTCATGGATCGGAAGAATAAACATTGTTAAAATGTCTATGCTACCCAGAGCAGTCTATACCTTCAATGCCATCCCGATCAAAATTCCAACGACATTTTTCAAAGTGCTGGAACAAACAATCCTAAAATTTGTATGGAATCAGAAAAGACCCCGAATTGCCAAGGAAACGTTGAAAAAGAAAAATAAAGCTGGGGGCATCATGTTGCCCAATTTCAAGCTATATTACAAAGCTGTGATCACCAAGATAGCATGGTACTGGCACAGAAACAGAGATATAGACCAATGGAACAGAATAGAGAACCCAAATATGGACCCTCAACTCTACAGTCAAATAATCTTTGACAAAGCAGGAAAAAACATGCAATGGAAAAAAGACAGTCTCTTCAATAAATGGTGCTGGGAAAACTGGACAGCCACATGCAGAAGAATGAAACTCGACCATTCTCTAACACCATTTACAAAGATAAACTCAAAGTGGATGAAAGACCTCAATGTGAGATAGGAATCCATCAAAATCCTAGAGGAGAACATAGGCAGTAACCTCTTTGACATCAGCCACAGCAACTTCTTTCAAGATACATCTCCAAAAGCTAGTGAAAGAAAAGCAAACGTGAACTTTTGGGATTTCATCAAGATAAAAAGCTTCTGCACAGCAAAGGAAACAGTCAACAAAACAAAGAGGCAACCCACAGAATGGGAGAAGATATTTGCAAATGACACTACAGATAAAGGGCTGGTATCCAAGATCTATAAAGAACTTCTCAAACTCAACACCCAAAAAACAAATAATCAAGTGAAAAAGTGGGCAGAAGATATGAAAAGACACTTCTCTGAAGAAGACGTACAAATGGCTAACAGACACATGAAAAAATGTTCATCATCATTAGCCATCAGGGAAATCCAAATCAAAACCACATTGAGATACCACCTTACACCCGTTAGAATGGCAAAAATGGACAGGGAAAGAAGCAACAAATGTTGGAGAGGTTGTGGAGAAAGGGGAACCCTCTTACACTGTTGGTGGGAATGCAAGTTGGTACAGCCACTTTGGAAAACAGTGTGCAGGTTCCTCAAAAATTAAAAATAGAGCTATCCTATGACCCAGCAATTGCACTCCTGGGTATTTACCCCAAAGACACAGGTGTAGTGAAAAGAAAGGCCATATGCACCCCAATGTTCATAGCAGCAATGTCCGCAATAGCCAAACTGGAAAGAGCCCAGATGCCCTTCAACAGAGGAATGGATAAAGAAGATGTAGTCCATATATACAATGGAATATTACTCACTATCAGAAAGGATGAATACCCAACTTTTACATCAACATGGATGGGACTGGAGGAGATTATGCTAAGTGAAGTAAGTCAAGCAGAGAAAGCCAATTATCATATGGTTTCACTTATTTGTGGAACATAAGGAATAGCATGGAGGACACTAGGAGAAGGAAAGGAAAAATGAGAGGGGGGAATTGGAGGGAGAGATGACTCATGAGAGACTATGGACTCTCAGAAACAAACAGGGTTTTAGAGGGGATGGTGGAGGGATATTGGTTAGCCCAGTGATGGGTATTAAGGAGGGCACGTACTTCATCGAGCAGTGGGTGTTATATGAAAACAATGGATCATGGATCACCATATCAAAAACTAATGATGTATTTATGGTGACTAACATAACATAATAAAATAAAAAAAACAAATCTGGAAAAATAATAATGGAAAAACTAGTTATCACACATAATAGGAAAAATTATGATCTAGGCATTTAAGAATTTGGACAGTGTACTCAATAACTAAATTTATCTTAAATAATGAAGCATAAATTAAGAAAATTATAAACATGAATTTATTAAATATTTTCCTTAGATCTGTGCACATATTTTGCAACCTCTTATAGGCATTTTCCAAACAGTATGTTCATCTAAATCAAGTCAAAGGACTTTGACCAATAAGATTGTCCTTTTTGAATTTATGTGTGTCCAGTGCCTTTTGTAGCTGGTAATGTGCCATCAATTATGTGGGTCAAAGTTACCCTTTCCAAATGTGGGGGATAATCAGCAATATCTTTTGCAACCTTTTCCACCTATAGATCTTCTTTTTAATGGGAGATTGAGATGACTTTAGTAGCAGAGGAAATCAAACAACACCTTTCTTCACAGTTGAATAATGTTCTTCCCCCACATATCTTCTTTACCCCAAGCTAGAGTCCAAGAGTACCTTTTATATGTGTTCTGGCATTTTTTCTTGATTTCCCTAACGATTTTTTCTGCTATAGACAAATGTTTGACTTAAAATAAATTAGTAGATTAAATGAGAAAAAAGGTACCCTAGTAGTGTCTTGAGGAAATTAAATGCACAGTAAGCATATTTTGATATGTGGGTTGTAGAAATCCTGCAGATATGGTGTGGGAAATGCGAGGAGGATGAGAGGAGTATCTTCCCAAATTTCTTGTCCCATATGTCCAGAACTGTAATTATGATGAGATATCAGGCCATGATTTTTTATCTCGTGTGGCAGAAGGAATTTTGAAGATATAATTAATGTTCCTGATTATCAGTTATTTTAAGATTATCCAAGTAGGCCTAATGTATCCAGTCACGCCTTTTATTATTTTTTTTTAAGATTTTATTTATTTGACAGAGAGAGACACAGCAAGAGAGGGAACACAAGCAGGGGAATGGGAGAGGGAGAAGTAGACTTCCCGCCTGAGCAGAGAGCCCGACGTGGGGCTCGATCCCAGGACCCTGGGATCATGACCTGAGCCAAAGGCAGACGCCTAATGACTGAGCCACCCAGGCGCCCCAGATTTCACTCATTTCTTAAACCTTTTCCAGAGTAGGTATATGACTTTACATTCTCAACAGCAGTGTATGAATGATGCAGGTTCTGGGCATTTTTATTTTTCAGGCTGTTAAGTTTTTGATAACTTGTTAAATAGCAACAGAAAACTAATAAATTGTCTTAACAAAATTAGTATATTGGAGTGGATAATAATATTTTTCATCTTCTCGTTTGTCCAAATATTGAAAGTGTTAAAACACAGAGAACCAATTAGAATGCCTTTCAAGATTATCAGCCAGGACTAGCTGTAATAGTTAAGCATGATGATGGTACATGTATATGTATGAAAAAGATTGCAGTAGAATAGAGTATAAAAAATGACAGTGAACTGGATTTTCTTAGAAATAAGACTTTTGATTGGAGGGAAAATCACTCATCCGGAAATCAGTGAAACTTTGTCCTTATTCATTTTGCCAAATTTCTACTAAGGACTGTCTATATTTAATTCTTCTTTTCCTCAAGTTTTTTTTTTTTTTTCCTCTTTTTACCCTTGAGCACGTTCCATTATGACATCTGCCCTATCATTCCAGCAAGATACCTCTCACATCTTGCTAAATCCAATCAGTAGTCTTCAGTCAGTCATTTTCTTTGACCTCTCTGCCAATCTGGCAATGTGAACATTCCCTTTCTGAAACTGTCTCTGGAAGCATCCTCTAGCACACACAGGGGATAGCACTAGAGATACTTCTCTCCTTTTGTAGACCCATCCTTCGTCCACCAGTCTATCAAGTGCTGGAGTTACTCAGGTATTGGTCTTGTCTTCTGTCTCTCTACTAAATTTCTGGACGATGTCACCCACGAACAAGCTTCAAATTCCTCTGCACCAATGACTGGGATTTATCTTTCTTTCAAGCTCTAAACCCATACACCCATGTACCTTTTTAACACCTACACTTCCATAACACATCAAACTCAGTATTCAAATACTGATATCATCTGAATCAGATTAAAAATAAAAAACAAAGACTAATGACCTTCACCCTGGCAATCTCAAACCTGGTTTTATCTAACACTAATCACTGTCTGGGAAAATTGCAGCCAGTCCTATCTGTCCCTTGCACAGCCATAAACCTGAGAATCATCACTGGCACATTGTTTACCCAAACTCCCACCTGTGTTCACAATCTGTTATCAAGTCGTATGGATTTTAATCTCTTAATTCATGTGATTATTTTCATTTCCACTGCTGTTTCCATTATGTGTTTCCATATGAAACACATGCTAACCTTACCCTTTATTGGAATCACTAAAGTAATGTCCCAACTGGTCTTATTGTGTCCACTCTTAATTTTCTCCAGTCTTTTATTCACTAACCCTCCAGGGTAATCTTTTTAACATAGAAATATGACTTCCTACCCACATATAAGTGTTACTCAATAGCTTTCTATTATTCTTAAGATAAAAACTGGCATCTTTAACCTGGCTTATTGGATCTGGCATCGTCTTTCCCTCCCACCATATGCATTTATTGAGTACTTATTTAAGTATTTACCATGAGTCATGCAATAGGGAGCAAAAACATACCGAAGCCCTGCCCTCTTGGAGCTGCTGGTCAATTGGAGACTTAGATAATAATCAAATAATTTTACAGGCAAATGTGAGTTTCAAGTTGGTCAAGTGAAACATAAAAAATGAAGCATAAAAACTTAAAAGTGGAATAATTGGGTTCTAGCAGCTGCCAAATGCCAGAGATCACTCCTACATCAGTTTACATGAGTATTTTATTTTTTACATTAATAACCCTGCTAATTGTTGATTATGATACATGTCATCTATAAAACTTCATAAAATGAATATGTGCGGTTTAAAGAATAATAATAAAACAGATATGCATGTATTTAGCATCCAGGTAAAGGAAGAGTACCAGTTTCTTAGAAGTCCCCTTTGAGCTTAGCACTAGTTATTTTTCCTCTCTCCTCATCCCTGCTAGATGGAACCACTGTGCTAATTTCTTATTGATTAGTCCTTTGCTTTTCTCTATAGTCCACCATCTGTGTGAGTATTCCTAATAACCCAATATTTAGTTTTGCCTGACTTCCATCTTTCTGTAATAGAAATAATACGGTGTGAAATAATCTTCTTGTGAGATTTGCTTCTTTTACTTAGCTTCATGTTTTGAGATACACACATCTTTGTAGATTTGGGACTATATTTGCTTTCATTTTTATGGATATACCACGAATTTTTATGGATATAAAGGGCATCCCAATTACTTGCCACTCCCTGCTCAAGAGATTTGATCAAATGAGTAGACCAATGAACTTGTTCAAGTTCATTCATCTATAATGAAGAGTGCTGCTCGGGACATTCTCATAAGAGCATGTATTGAGTACCATCCCTGTAAAAAGTTCTATACAAGTTGGCCATTGTGGGAAGTAACTAGTAGAAGAAGGCCACTCTTTAGTTTTAAGGAGATTTGGCCTAAGTGAAAGAAGAGAAATGCACATCACAATGAAAGACATTTATTATGTATAACTAGATAAATGCATTGTTTCTGATACATGTTTTAGGTATGCAGAGGAAAATACAGCATGGCTTTAAGAGAGTTACATTCTGTAATAGATAAAATGAAGAAAACATTTTTTTTCCTAAGTGGGTCAGGTTTTTAAAGTGCTGATACATTATGAAAGAGTTAATGCATTAGACTTAACTAATTAGACTATCAGGAGTAAAACCTGAGTTAACTACCTGGCAAATAGAGGGAAGAGAAGGAGAGGAGTAACTGGAATAATCGAAGGAAAAGGAGCACACACAGGTAAGAGGAAGCCCTAGGGCAGCCTCTAGAACAGGTTCCAGTGGCCTCATACGGTTTGAAACAAATGCATACAAAATTCATAGATTTAAAGATAGAATGTCATAGCTGGCTTACCTTAGGGGAACACTGCGATTCTCTAGGCTACACACTTAAAAACCTAGAAAAAAATCTTACTTGTTTTTATCTTTTAATGTTTGTGTTCCTTTTTTAAATTCATCTATTAATTTAAAAATCTTATGGAGTATCTACTTTCTGACAGAATGTGACCATACTGCAGTGGAATTAGAAAAAACAAAAATATTGCAAAAATAAATCCACTTGGGAAATAATACAAAGAAACAAAGCAAAACATAACTGTCTTATTTTACAAAGAAAATCAAGGCTAAAGCTACAATTATTGTTGGAATTATAATTAGTGCCACATATAAAAATACATGAGATATGCTTTCAGCACTAAGCAAAGGCTATTATTGAGCCATAAATTAAATCTTAGAATGCAGAATATATTGAAAATAAATTTATTAAACATTTGGCTCATTATGCTAGAAAATATTAAAATAAAACCCAAAGAAAGTAAACTGAAAGGACTGGTAAAAATAGTAACAGGAAAGAAGGTAAAGAAAAAATATAAAATTAGTTGGATCAATAACACCAAAGTTTATGCTCAGGAAAGACAATTAAAATAGAAGAAACTTTGGCAAATCTGGGGCGCCTGGGTGGCTCAGTTGGTTAAGCGACTGCCTTTGGCTCAGGTCATGATCCTGGAGTCCCGAGATGGAGTCCCACATCGGGCTCCCTGCTCGGCAGGGAGTCTGCTTCTCCCTCTGACCCTCCTCCCTCTCATGCTCTCTGTCTCTCATTCTCTCAGTCTCAAATAAATTAAAAAAAAAAAATCTTAAAAAAAAAAAGAAGAAGAAGAAACTTTGGCAAATCTGAATTAATTTAAGAAAGAAAAGGAAGGTAGAGACTGAAGAAGGAGCGAGAAGTAGGTAGGGGGAGGGGAAGAGAAAGAAGATTGAATGAGGAAAATAATATCAATACAGATATAAAAAACAATGAAAATATTTTCTGTTAACTTTGATAAGATGTCTAGGCATGCCACAGATCTTTGGACCCTAAAATCTTTACCAGTATGACAGGACTCTACCTCTTTGTATAGCTTGTCTCATGTTCTGGCACACCTTGGTCTTACCAGGGCATCCCAATTACTTGCCACTTCCTGCTCAAGAGATTTGATCAAATGAGTAGACTAATGTGATATTCTGTAGAAGATTCTGATAACGATAAAGAGAATTACTGTGGCCCTGAACAGACTGTAAAAGTGTTTCAGATGGGAGCAAAGTACTTTTTATTCCCTTTTTTGATTGAAAGAATGTATTTTCAAGATCAGTAGACTCTTAGCCATTGTCAGAGGCTGTACTAATCTGTTCTAGTAAAAAGACGATGTGGGGCACTGTAGTGATGATTGGGATGACCAGTTAGATAACTTCAGTAGGTGACCACCACAATCCATCTCATATTTGTAGAAGCCATACTGGTAAATTAAACAATGATAGAATGGGACAACTAGCCATATATCCTTAAGTCTTTGAGGGGTGTTCTTAACTGCCATTCCACAAGGCACGTAGTATTGCTCCTGATTTTCTAGCTTTTTTTTTTTTTAATATTTTATTTATTTATTTAATTGACACAGAGAGAGAGAGACAGCGTGAGGGGGAACACAAGTAGGGGGAATGGGAGAGGGAGAAGCAGGCTTCCGGCAGAGCAGGGAGCCTGATGTGGGGCTCGATCCCAGGACCCCAGGATCATGACCTGAGCCGAAGGCAGTTGCTTAACCAACTGAGCCACCCAGACGCCCCTGATTTTCTAGCTTTATCTCAGGGTGGTGAGGTAGCAGATCAAGGGCTTCTACTTGACCTTATTTTATTGCCTCCTAATCCACAATTCAGTGAGCCCTTTTTAGGGTTCTGCCAGCACTTCAGAATATCTGCCCTGATTACTGTTCTGCACAAAAATTCACAAGAGCCATGTTTCAGTTTAGAAACTTTCTGTTATTTTGAAACCTAATAGAAACAGAAGAGGAAAGGAATCTACACACAGATGAAGGTAATAGTAAGCAGTAAATGAGAATAAGGCAAAGTTACATCAAATCGGGTACTTACAACATCCAATCTCATCAGCTGGGGAGCCCTGTGTAGACAGCCAGGCTGGAGTCCCAGTTGAGAGGCCTGGGCAGAGCATCCTCCCCTCAGGTGAGACTTCCTAATGACTGTCCCCATAAGAGCCATATTTATAGGGAAACAACAGGGTTTGAAATTAAACATTTGTTTGCCTACATGCAGTTTGGAGTGAGCTGCATTTCTATGTTACCATATTTTTATATTTTCAAGGAGCCTGGGCTTTTGTGTCTGCTTCCCCTCCCAGATTCCATTTCGGGGGCCAGCCCAGTCTAGAACAGGAGGGGATGTGAGGCAAGATTTGTAGCTCTTGGCATCCAGAACAGAGGGCCAGTTCTGACCTGGAGGCCAGATAATATATTTTAAATAACCAGGTTCCCAGGGTTATTTACATAGCATGAGTCTCACAAACATGTCTTAGCCTGCTTGCATACACGCAAGGCCAGGTGGTCGATTATGGAGAACTAACCACAGGATGACCCACTTGACTCAGTGTAAAAAGAAATGGGCCAGTTCTTCATCATCTTGTGGCTGTATGCCCATACTCTAACATGGGGGTTATTGTGTTGCTCTGCATCCCTAGAGCAGGGTCAGCTCAGATACTGTATCAATATAGCAACAGTTTTTAAATTATCTTGGTATTGCCTTTTTCCCAATATACTCTTGAAATGGCCAGAGATTCTTCTGAGGAAGAATTGGTGGAATGGATGGTACACATTCTTTCTATGGACTTGTAGGTTACTTTTTTAAAGAGAACCTTTTAATTTTGTTCAAGAGACACCTTTTAACCCATTGTTATTGAGTTTGAGAACTGATTCACACCTGAAAACTGGGCAAGGGCTTTTGTCAGCCTACTGCTCAGCTACATTTCATTACATAGATCAAGCAACAGTCTCATTGGATGTCCGATTATCTCGTGTTGTAATACCCATTGCAGCAGATTTCTACCTGTGAGGCCTCCCTGGTTGCCATTTTCATCTTGTTGCTTATTATGGTAATATTTCTTCCTTGCCTCTAATGGTCAATTACTGCCAACTGGCTTCCGCTATTCTGGAATCCTATCATCACCAAATGACACTAGAGAATCTAGTTCCATAGCAACATCTACTGTTATCAAGCCTAATTCATAAATAGTAACCACTACTGAGATTTCATCAATGCCAGTCTCCTCCTTCATTACTACATTTGTTACTACTGTGAGCATCTGGAACTTGATCCTTCTGGAATATCTGGTAAACAGTACAGAACACATCTCTGATTTGCCCCAAGCAGGGGGATGGGAAGCTTGGGTATGTATCCATTAATTCCTGTTTGTTTTTTGGTGAATGCTGGGCAGTGGTATGCTGGTAGATGTTTACCAATCAGCTGTATGAACAAAGAGTCCTGATTTGTAGTATCTGCCAGGTTCTCTGATGGGAATCACTCTCACTCTGGCCAATTTCCAGAAGGTGATTGCCGGTGTAGAGTTGTGAAGAGGGGCATAGTAGCATCACTGTGTGCAATCTCCACCCTGCACATACAAGAAGCCACTTAAACTGTCAAAAGCATAGGGATAGTAAAATGTGAAATGATCAGCACCTGTGAGTTTTGAGCATATTTTACCCTTGTTTTTAATATACTTTCTTTAATCATAAGTTTATATAACTTAATTTTTAATAATGGTTGTGCCTAAGAACCAGGTTTTAAAATTCCTGAGAATTTAACAAGAAGCTTTTGCACACTGATGCACATGACACTGCACAACACTGTTGCTGTGAATGACAGCTTCCCCACCTCTCTCCTGACCTACCCTTAGCAGCTCCATTAGTTAGAGGAAAGAGTCCTTTGGAGATTGGCAGGTATTTGCAGCTGGAAATTAGCACTGTGCCTGGGAGTGGCCAGTACCGAGGATGTGTGGGTCATTGAAAGCATCTGTGACAGTCCTTGTCTTGAGGAATTCATGAAAATGTGCATGGGTAGGACTTAGATTATTCGTTTCCTATAGAACCAGGAAGGGAGTTCTTCCTGCACACCAGCAATGCCTTAAACAGCCTTAGTCTTCACTATCCCTATGTGTAGAGGGAGGTATCCACTATCCAAAGGCAAGTATTTCCAAGGTCTCAGACTAGTAACTAGCTAAACAAATCTTTTAACTCACGTCACTCTGAGCCTCAAGTGTGAGTTGTTTATTTCAGAGGCTAGCGTCACATGTGGTTATTTCGATCATGTTATATCACACAAGTAGGATAAAGATTTAAGTCTGTTTTTTGAAAATCCCAAGAACTACAAAAAACTGGAATAAGAAATATGTATCTTGTCTAGATTTCTTTTAAGATTTTATTTATTTGAGAGAGAGAAGGAGCAGTGAGGAGGGGCAGAGGGGGAGAGAGAGAGAGAAGCAGACTTCCTACTGAGCAGGGAGCCTGATGTGGGACTCAGTCCCAGGACCCAGAGATCATGACCTGAGCCGAAGGCAGACATTTCACCGAGGCCACCCAGGTAGCCCTTGTCTAGATTTCTTGATGGGAAATGTTTATATCAGAAAAGTAGCCTCAGTTGGCAATTGGCAATACAATAGAAATGAATTTGGTCAGAAAAGATTGCCCCTTTCTATCTCAGCATCCTGTCCATCTACCTAGTAAAAGGTAAAGTTTTTCCAAGGGGAGGTTCTTCATGAAATGTCTATTCTAGGTGGGTATGAAAAGAGTGGATTTTGCAAAAAACTCTCTGAAGGAAAAACTAAAATTAAACAAAATCCTCTTATTCAAACAATATTACTAAGTGGTTTCCAGCCTGAGGAACAAAGAAACCCCAGAACTTTTCTCTTTAAAAATCACTCAGAAACTTACCTCAGAAAAATACCTGATTAAGAGATAGGAAGAAATGATGAAGAGAAACATCTTGTGATTATGTGACTGGTTGTGAAGTTGAACAACTTCTTCTGAGTTCTTCATAATTATATCCATTTCCCTTTTCAAAATTAGTATAAGTTTCTGTTGAGTCCAGCTTTGCTTTGAGGTGACTAAAAGTATAGAAAGGCAATGATGCCAAATAAAAAGGAACTGTAAGAAATTAAGCCAGAATTTTATAGTTTAGGCCAAGGCTTGGCACACGTTTTGTATAAAGGGCCAGATGGTAAGTATTTTATGCTTTGCAGGCCAAAAGGTCTCTTGGCATAGCCCAAAAGTAGCTACTGACAATAGGTACATGAATCAGCATGGGTGTGATGCAGTAAACTATTTACACAAAAAGGAAGCAGGCTGAATATGGCCTTCTGGACATAATTGTAGACCCCTGATTTAGGCTAATGAACCATATTGCTAAGTCCCGATTGTTCTGCTTTTTAAAATGAAACAAAGATGCTCGCAAAGGATTCAGAAGGTTTTTTTTTTTCCCTTTTATTAAATATTGTCTTGGTGCTCAGTGTGAGCCAGACACGGCTCTGGGCACTGGTCATGCTGAGTGCAACATAAAAGTCCCTCTCCTAAGGAGCTGTTATTTGAGTGAAAGTGCCTTAAGGAAATAAATAAACAAAAATATAGATTATTATGTCAATTACAGGGGTATTTTGTTTTGTTTTGTTTTGTTTTTTTAAAGGAAAAGCCAGGTAAGTAGAATGAAAGAGGTTTTAAATTAGATAGTTGGTCTGGAAAAACACAACTGATAAGGTGATATTTGAATATAGACCTGAATAAAGTGAGGCAGAATGCCAGGTAAATGACTGAAAGAATAGTCTCCTGGAAAGAGGAGATACCTGGGGCCACAGACACAAGAGTGGATATTGTTGAGTCCGCATCCATGGGGAAGTCCATGATGTTTATAGCAAATAAAATATGAAAGAGGGGAAAGGAAGAATGCATGAAAGGAAGGCAAGTCCCAGATCTTATGAGCTGTACAGTCCATAGGGAGAAGTTTGGGTTTTATCTGCGTGTGTCAGGAAACCATGAGATGATGTTGAGCAGGAGAGTGAAATCATGTGTCATATATTAAAGATTATTATGTGTGTCATGTACAGGAGAGCGAGAGTGACTATCAGGAGGCAGCATTTGGGGTGAGGGATATAATGGGCTGGGTTTCTGTGGTTTGAGTCAGGGGGTCAGAAGTGGTCAGGTGGGGGTGTATTTGAGAGGAGAGCTGACAGGATTTGCTTCACCCAGATTCTTCCATGCACATAATCATATTAATGTCCTCTGGTGAACTGAAGGTCTGCTGTGACCCTAATTTCACAGAATTAACTTCATCAGGACGTTGATTTTTCCCAATACCTCTTATGACATCAAATTAATAAATAGGATAATATAAAAGAGCTGACAGAGAGAGAGAGAGAGAGAGAATAGAGCCATTTTCTATTGAGTCCCCTATCACAGGTGAGGAGGATAAAGTTCCTGCAGCTAGGACAACATCAGGCTGTGGCTGCTAAGGTTGCTTCTTCTGTCATATAATGGAGATTCCCTAGTCTCCCATGGGAAGAGATTCCATATGAACAGTGCAATTTGATGGGTGTTCTCCTGACCTTAATGCTCAAGGCTTGCAAATGGATCTAGTGAGGAATGCAAAGCAACAGCCATTTAGATATGGTTCTTCAGAGAGAGGGTCTGCCGAACATCAGATGGAGTCAGACCCCCACATCTATGTTCATCAACATAGAGGTAATACTCTCGCTTTCATACATCTCAAGGGATGTCTGCATATGATGCAGGGCTCTTCCAAGGTTTGCAAGATTGCAGAATCCCAGAATTTATGATCTAGGAGTCATCTTAAGGGCTATCTTAGGTAATGGACTAAAAATCTAAGGCAGCCAGAGAAAGCAATTTCCTATCAACATATAAGACTGAATTTGTAAAGATTTATTCTAACAGAAGTTGGAGATGAAAAGCCATTGCAACTTCTCCTCCTTCTCCTTCCCCCCTCTCTTTCTCTTCCTCTGTTTTCCCTTCTTCCTCTCCCTCCTCCTCCTCCCATGATCTTGGTAAAAGAGGCTGGGCCAGGAAAATAGGGTGGAAGTGGTAAGAAATTATAAGATTGCTAATATAGTTTGTAGATAGAGAAAACTGGGTATTTTGATAGGTTGGATATGGGGCATAAATAAACTCCAGTTTATTTTGACCTGATCAGTTCATAAGTTGGTGTTCTCATGTACTGAGTTAAAGAACAGTGTGGGATGAACATATCTGGGGTAGAGCTTAAATGTCCAGTATTTGGAATTATCTGAGAGGTCATGGTGATAATCTGTTGTATATACCTGGAGTTTGGGGAGGAGGTCAGGTTGGAAGTATAACTTGGGGGCACGTGTCTATAGATAGTATTTAAACCCATGGGAATACATAAGGTTGCCAAAGGAGAGAGTATAGGTGGAAGAGAAACAAGGGTCAGAAGCACCCAGGGCACTTCATCACATGGAAGTTGGGGAGACAGGAAGGAATCAGCAAAGTAGAAGAAGGAAGAGTGGCTAGAGAGGACTAGGATATTGTGCAAGCCCTATGAAGCAAGTGTTTCAGGGAAGATGAAAGGGTTAACTCTCAAATCCTACAGAGAGGCTGTATAAATAAGAATGGGGATATAAATGCCATATTTTGCAGCATGAAGATCAAGAAGAGTTTTGGAGGATGTGGGGATTAAAGCCTAATTGCAATGTACTCAAGGGAGAAAGAGGAGTAGAATAAGTATAGATAACCACTGGAGAAGTTTAATTTAAAAAGGAACAATAATAATACAACAGCAAAAACAAACAGGACAGTAGTTGGCAGGAGATGTAGAGTTAAGAGAGAGTATATAGACAAAAGTTCTTGAACAAGGAAGAAATGAGACTTAAAGAATGAGTGGAGGAGGCGCCTGGGTGGCTCAGTCGTTAAGCGTCTGCCTTCTGCTCAAGTCATGATCCCAGGGTCCTGGGATCAAGGCCCACATCAGGCTCTCTGCTCAGCGGGAAGCCTGCTTCTCCCTCTCCCACTCCTCCTGCTTGTGTTCCCTCTCTTGCTGTCTCTCCTCTCTTGCTGTCTCTCTCTCTGTCAAATAAATAAAATCTTAAAAAAAAAAAAAAAGAATGAGTGGAAGATTTATTCTTAGGGCCCAGGCAGCTGCTTGGTGGTAATGGAGGGAAGGAAGACAATATGGACACAGGTGCAGAGAGGTAGAGGGACGTTGTGGTGAAGAGAAGGTCCTTTCTTTTCAGATGGCTCCTATTCCTTCAGTGGACATTTCATCTGCTTTATACACTTGTGTGTGTATACGATATATTTCACACAGAATCATTAAAGTAAGCTAAATTATTGCTCTGGGACATGGGATGTTATTCACTGACAAGGAAAGATTAGGTAGGAGGTGTTGAAGGTTTGAGGAGGGAGAAATTTAGGAGAGATTTTCTCAGAAGAGTGAATACACTCTGGAAAAGTGGTAAGAATGGTGGGCAGTCCTCAGCACTATGAGGTTAGTGTTGGGACATTTAGTAATGAATCTGTCATCTCTGTTCTCTCTGCTGGTGCGGGTGCACAATAGCCTGAGAGTTGGATTTAACCAGATTGTGGTTTTTCCATGAAAGCCTGATGAGAGAAAGGGAGTGGAGCAGGGGGATGAGGATGTACTCAAGTATTTTATTATAATGCTGAATCCACAAACCTAGCAGGGTTAAGAAGTGATATAAGAAGATGAGAGGTATGAGAAAAAGTGAAAAAGTCATTCAGCAACAGATGGAGGGCCTGATGGAGATGGAGAGTTGTTGCAGTTGAGGTACAAGAGGGAGAGATCCGGGAAGCCAAAAGTGGTGTCAGGGCAGGAAGACATTAACATGAAAATGAGGGGCGCCTGGGTGGCTCAGGTCGTAATCTCAGGGTCCTGGGGTGGAGCCCCGCATTGGGCTCCCTGCTCGGCGGGGAACCTGCTTCTCCCACTCCCCCTGCTTGTGTCCCCTCTCTCACATTGTCTGTCTCTGTCAAATAAATAAATAAAATCTTAAAAAAGAAACAACCACTTTTCTCCATTCTTTACACTCTACTGAAGTTGTGGACATATTGAAGTGAACATGAATAATGTTAACAAGTACAATGTAATGAATACCCATGAGTCTTCTGTAACTCATACTAGGTAGTGGCTCTGGCTCAGGGATGGGCAGAACTTGGCTACAAAGCAAGGTTAAACCTTGACAAGGTTAAAGCACCCTGGAGTACTCAACCACAGGAAGGTTATTTGTCTGGGAGAACTTTGAGGATTTACAGCATATTTTACAAGGGTGAGAAATACACTTTTTTATGTTAAGCCACTGAGAGTTTGGTGATCTTTGTTACTATAGTATACTCTGGGGTATCAGTCTCATGGCAAAAGTATGCTTATGGAAGTGAATGGCTGAGACACATTGCATGACAAGATCACTGAGGGAGAAGAGGTCAAGGGAGGAGACATCAAGTTGTAGAAGGATTGTCTTTCTGAAATTTAAGTTATCACAAATTATGACAGGATAAAGTGGAAGAGAATGACAGTGAGCCAAGAGCTAAAATTTTCAAGGAATAAGGGGGAATGACTTGGAGATCTTAAATGACTGCCAAAGCAAGTGATGATAGTGATTTAGTGTGAGGACACAGAATCCAAACCTGAGAGATTTATGAAGGAGAAAGAAGAAATGTTCTAGAAGTAACTATAAAAAGAACTATTTCAATCTGGATATTTTAAACAATTATACACAGGAGGATTGTATATAAAAAACTCTTACTCCTTTTTTCAGAACTTTAAAGTCTACAAAATTTTTCTTTAAATGGCCCCTTTTCCTAGCCCTTTGACCAAGGAAATGACATTAAAATATATTAAGAAACGACTTCTTGTTTTGGAATCCCCATGCATTACGAGCTTATGTGGACCTAATTTATAATGCTGTCATATAATTTGTAAGTCATGGATTTCACCAATTTTGCTTCTTCTTTTTTTTTTTCAATTCACAGTCCAGCTCCAATTTTTGCCTTTGCTATTAATAAATTAAGAAATGCAAATTTCTTCTAAATTTGGAATAATACAGTGTGCCTGAATTCATTTTACATGAATTTCCATATATTCCATTTTGCTTTTCAAAAACTATGAGTCATATATTTGACTAATGTAACCTTTTGGTTGTTTCACAATTAAGGATATAAATGGTTCAGGCAATAATGTTTAATATTTTTGCAAATTTTATTCTTTTGCATGGTTTTATTTAGTACTTGATAAATTTCGGGACATGAAGAATAACTATAGTTAATACTGAGAGTTAATACTGAGAATCTACTTCATGACGTGGACGATCCTTATTGCCATGTAGATAAACATAACAATATTTTGAGATAGGTTTTAACTCACATTTTTATTTATTTATTTTTTATTTTTAATTTTTTTTAAGATTTTATTTATTTATTTGAGACAGAGAGAATGAGAGAGATAGAGCACACGAGAGGGGGAGGGTCAGAGGGAGAAGCAGGCTCCCTGCTGAGCAGGGAGCCCGATGCGGGACTCGATCCAGGGACTCCAGGATCATGACCTGAGCCGAAAGCAGTCGCTTAACCAACTGAGCCACCCAGGCGCCCTAACTCACATTTTTAAAGAGTAAATGTTACACTGAAAAATGTCACAGGGGAGAGAGGAGAAGGGGCTTTTTGTTTGTAATGGCAATTACAGGCTAGATTTTCTTTAGACCCCAAAATAACTAACATACCTTTATTTTGAATGTAGATGAGAAATTGCTTTAAAGATTATTTTTTGAAAAACTATGCCAGGTTTATTGCATCATTAACAAGTTCATATAATTAAAGAAACTGAAAATGCTCAGTATAAAGTAACATGGATTCTGCATAGAAAGAAATAAAAGCTAATCAAAGTACTAATTTTTTTCCTGAGAATATTAAATTTTTATTGTCAGCCTTTTAAATTATTCTGTGTTGTAATACAAAAACTTCTGTTAATTTTTGCACTTTGCTTGTGGCTATTTATTTCTATTAAGCAAAAACATATGTTGTAGCTTAAGTTTGATCCTCTTTCTATTCTTTAAATATAAACAAAGATATTACATATGAAATACTATTCTGGAAAATACCATAAATTCTAAACTTGAGAGAACTATAAATTTTACAACTGTGAAGATCTGCCTTTTCTTTCCTTTATACATCAACTGTCTATATCCATCAGATTTTGTTATATCATGTCCTACAGAATCCACATGCAATTATACCTTTCACTATAAACCCACTCCCTCTTACTTTGCCGTTTTCAGAAATAAAGGAAACAAGGGTTATATGAGCTTTCTATTTAGTTTATTAAACTACTCCCCAAGACTAAATTTCCTTGGATTAATGTTTACAGCAAATTGTGAAACGTTTGTCAAAACTAAATGATATCCTTAATTTTACCAATGGGAATGAGGGCTTATTTTCTACGAGCAAATATTCAATATATATTATGTGACATGTATGATCCTTTCATTTAATCCTTATGACAATCTTGTGAGGTGAAATTCATTACCATTTTATTCTGTGAAGCTGTGACTTACTGAATTTAAGTAACTTGTTCAAGTCACACAGCTAGGAAATGAAGGTGTTGATACACAATTATGGGTCTGTGTTTCCAATGACTAAGTCCACAGTATGATCTTCAGATGACTTCGATGCTTTATAAAAACAATCCAACAGGGCAGTTTGGGTGTTGGACCAGAACTTGCATTTTCACAGAGCCATTCATATGCTATCACTCTGACATGCTTAATTTGAGAACCATTAATAACCTTTATAAATGGTCTTGCTTGCCAAGTTGTTGGAGGTTTTGGTTTCCACCTTTGATAGCCCACCTTCCTGTATTGTCTAGACCCAGTCTCCAGTAGAGACACAACAAATGAAGACCTGGGGGCCTAAGATGATTAGCACCAAGTCAGTGCCTAGTCTACTGATTTATCTCTTCTCCTGGAATTAAATGAACATTTGTCCTATATCCTTTAAAACACAGGGAATTGGACTTGCTTCCCCTCCTCTTCCTCCTTTTTTTGAGTTCAATTCTGAGAATGCATAACCAGAGCTCATCTATTTATCCAAACACTGGTGATTCTACTGTAAGTGAATTGTGACCTGTTTACTTCCAGATGCTTTCCTGCCGAGTTCTGACCATCTTTGGGCTGTAGCTACCATCTACTATGGGTCATAAAAGACTTTGTGTATATATCACATTATTTTGCTATACTGGTACTTCTTTCTATCAATTTCAGCTGAGTCTAAAGCATTCTAAATACTCTATTATAGAAAGCTGGCTTGTTTTCTGGGCTATTCTGGTGACCTGGATATGCCACATCCTGAGATATGTCGTGTACCCTTTTAAAACAAAATGCAGGAACTCTGTCCTATAGGAATTTACCATAGAACCCAATAATGATAGGAAGGGGATTTGGTAGATCCAGCAAAGTTAGGTCTAAGCCCAGTAGATAGTGTTTTAGTGACATAAATAATTTTTTTCTGGACCCCAGATGAAGTGCCATATAACAGGATTTTTGCTTACTCCATTATTATAGTTTTAAGTAAAGATTATTTGATGTAAACATGATACATGTGCATTCTTAGATACTATCTCAAATATTCAAAATCTCTTACAGCCTCTGTTTTGGAGATTCCATAATTGCACAATGTATATTACAACATTTCTTTCCTAAGAACTTCATGAGACACCTTTTAAAAAAGACATTAGATGGGAAAAAATATTTAATTGCCAGACCTTAATTCAAGAGGAAAAAATGTCTTGAAAACTAAGATAGTATAATCATGAAATGTTATGAGAAAATTTCTGCCTACAGATTCTGAAATAATCCTCTTTTTTGCTATTTACTGATTGCTGTCTTTTAAACATGCAGAAATTCCATGGGTGTCAATTGATCACCATTTCCTTGGTAATCCTGTCCCCCTTTATCATGCATTCTGTTCCCTCTCACATCCTTTTCCTATTATGTATGTCTCTTTTTTGGCTTCATTAACATCGACTCTCAGACCTTATCAATAGAATGAATAAAACATATTAAGGAACCCCATAAGCCGGCTCAAAAATTTATTTCTGATGATGACTCAGGTTGAATTAATTAGCATGCCTTTTGTAAATAATTTATAAACCAAGAATGAATAGGATCATTAATTGGGATGAGTTCCTGTAGGATTGTAAATCATTATTCATGACCGATAGTTATATAAAGAAAGAGCTTTATACCTCAGTGGTGCATTATCACATAATTCTCCAACAGTGGTTGAGAAAGAGTAATTGAGTGAATGACACCTGGTATAGCAGCCTATAATGATAAAACTTAGGACAAATGCATGGAAGAAGAAATGTATTTAATTATCAGAATGTTGCTGAGGAAGTTCATACTGTTCCTCTCCTTATTTAGGATATATCAAAACACAGAGAAAGGTGGAGGAAGTCTTAGGGGTATAGCCTTTTGACTAAGTAGTGACTGCCTCTTTCCTTTTTGTGTCTTCTCACACAGCCCCGTATATGAAACTTTTTCTGGGAAAATGAGTAAGGTGAACAGAACGATGAACGTGGGAAAACTGCCTGACTAGATTATCATTCTTACGTAGTTGTAATCTTTTTGATTAGAGTCTTGCTGCTAAGTGCATTGGAATAGATTCCCTTTGCTCTAGTAAATTACTTTTAGGTGGCTTATTGGGGCAGATGAACCTAAACCAATATAGAAATCAAATAATAATATTATAGGCTGAAAAAAGCCTCCCCGGCAATGTCCGCACATACTCCCTGGAACCTGTGAATAGGTTACATTATTTGCAAAAGGGACTTTCTGGATGTTATTAAGATTACTGGCCCTTAAATAGGACAATTATCCTGCATTATCTGGGTGGACCTAATCTAATCAAATGAATAGAGAATTTTGTCTGGCTGTAATCAGAGAAGGAATGAGAAACTCCGAGCTTGAGAAAGATTTGAAGCACCTCTGATGGTTCTGAGCAATAAGGGCCCCATGTGAGGACTAGAGAGAGGCCTCTCGAAGCTCATGGAAGGCATGGAAAGGAATTACAGCTTCTAGGAGCAAAGACAGTCTTCTGGAGGGTAGTCATTCAGGAATCAAGGACTTCAGTTCCTCAAGTGTAAGGAACTGAACAACTGGAATGGGTTTGGAGTTTGATTCTTTCCCAGAGCTTCCGGTAAGGACCACAGCCCTGTTAAAACTTGATTTTAGCCCAGTGGGATCCATGACAGACTTCTAACCTATGGAACTATGGGATAATAAGTAAGTGTTTTGTTAAGCTGTGGTAATTTGTTATGGCAACAGTAGAAAACTAAGCCACATAGTGACTTGAGCAAGTTACTTACTTCCTCTGTACTTCTGTTTCCAGATGTGTAAAATGGGCTTAATAAGGGTGTCAAACTCATCAGATTGTTGTGCTCTATGATCGTTAGGTCCATGTGCACCTTTAACTCAGTTATATACGAAGAGACACAATGCCAAAGGGGTTGCCAGAGTACAGTAAAATAGATAAGTGAAGGAAGTGAAAATTCATGCTATATATAATGATCATATTTTATTAAATTGAATTTAGATACAAGAAGAAGCATGCATCTACAGGTAGAGAGTGGTCACAGTTCACATGAGATAATGTATTTCTGACAATCTCTTAATATTTGAAACTAGATAAAAAAATGGACGGTATTATGTTACCTGCTAGAGTTGTACCACAGGCTTGTGATTCAGTCATTCGGAGTTCTTCCAAAGTATGCAATTATCCACTCTTTGACAGGCATTTAAATTATATAAAAATCATGCATAAAGTAAATTTTAATAATATTACTTCAGGTTAATATATTTGGTTGGCATTGAATGCAGCCACACTGCTTAGATGGTTCTTTCCAAATGGGTTTGTACAGAGCCAGCAAGCACATAGACAGTATTTACTGAGTGTAATTACTATATGTCAAAGTAGTTCTGAGGCTTTGTATCTGGGCATTAAATCCCAGTACATAATGGGATTTTTTAAAAATTTAATACAGTCCTGGTTAATTAATGAGATATATGAATTATTGCTTAGTTCCTTAACTCACATGAATTTGTTATGTAGAGGGCTTGATTGACATAGCCATACAAAGAAGACCTGAAGATGTTATCTCCTGGGGTATTGGCTTGGTCATTTTAAAACCTTTAGATTTAAATGTTATTAATGTTTCATTTTCTACTTACAACCACTCACTAATAAGGATGGTAACCCAATTAGACTGTCATAAATGTATGTGTGTATATATGTTTGTATATGTATATATATTATACATATATATATATATATATAGTTATCAAAATATGTCCTCAGGGAAGAGGCATAGAAGAGCTGTTCTCAGAAATTTATTCACAAATTCTTCAATGTAACAAAGTCATGAAGAAAGAAAACACGTAACACTAAATCAGTATTACTCTTTTATAGGTCTTTACATAGACAAATATGTTTTAGAAAATCAAGGATATTGCCTGAAAGTCCAGGCATTTCTGAGCATAACTATCATAGGATTGAGATCTTTTTCCATGATCCTGATCAAGAATGACATGCAAAGGTGGGCATTGCTTCTTTCCTGAACTTTCCCAGGATGAGCCTCTTTTAGGGATAGAGTTGAACAGATACAGAAAAATAACAAACTTTGGTATATATAAAGGAGAAAATGTTGCAACTTGAAGTTATCTTCCATTTGGGTGAGAGCATGGCAAAGTCTCACTCTGCAGGAGCACCAGATAAAGGTGTCCACACTGTATCTAACTCCTGGAAAAATGATGAGCATGTAAGGTATACTGCTACAATTCAGGTCTATTTGAGTATATGCATGCTGCAAGTTAAGAAAATGTGTTGGTAAAAAAAAAAAAAAAAAGAAAAGAAAATGTGTTGGTGAGGAGGAATTTGAAAGAAAATGGGATAACAGGTAGTTAGGAAGTACTGTAAGTCAGCTGAAGCCGAATGACTAAAGAGGTGTAAGGAACATGGGTTTGGTTTAGCAAGACAGTCATGTATTATAAGAATAGTATGTTCTGATGTCTGTAATGATGAAAATAGCAGCTGTCATTTACTGAGTGCTCAGTATGTGCCAGGCATTATCTTTAATCTAGATCAGTCCTTTGGAATAGCTGCTATTGTCCCCAATGACAGATAAGAAAAATTACATTTCTCTTGGTTAGGCAACATGCCTAAGGCCACATAACTAGAAAATTTCATTTTAATAATCAAAGCATGCAAAAGAGCTGAAGATGTTATCTCTTGGCAAGTTGACTTGATATTATCTGATAAATTATCAGACAGGAAAGATCACCAAAGTCTGCCATAGTTCCTGATAAGAAGTCCTGATATAGTGGGGAAGTTACAAATAAGACATTATTATTTCTGCACTTGAGTTTGGAGGGTGGCCTTAGAGACTAGCTTGATCAATAGAATGAGGCAGAATTCTGTTTTGTATACCTTCCGGCTTCCATCTGCCTCCTTGAAATGCTCCCTCTTGGACAAGTCAGCCTCCATGTAAGAAATAGAATACTCTTGAGATACCAGACTGTGAGGAACCCCACGCTAGCTATGTGGAGAGGCAGTGGAGAGAGCAGGTCAGCTGGTTCCACCATTCTAGGCCAGGCACCAGGCACGGGAGACAAGAAACAGTCATGGGCATTCCAGAGCACAACAGCCATGGCCAAAGATGTGGAGAAGAGCGGCAGAAACTAAACAACAGACAAAACTGTAGGTCTGAGACAGGACAGCCATCTCTAGGCACTAGAGCTACCCTAATTGAGGACCCAGGTTTTATGGAACAGAGATGAGCCGTATTTCCTGCAATTTGCCTAAATTCTTAATTGATAAAATTGAGATCACAATTAAATGGATGTTATGTTATGCCACAGAAGTTCAGTGCTTTTCATTTCACAGCTATAGGCAACCAGAACAGAGTATATATACAGAAGAAAATAGAGCATATGAGGACCAGATTCCAATTATGCCCAGTGTTAGACTTGAAAAAAAAAAAAATACCATTACATTCACCAAATGGGTTGGAATCTCTGGCAGAAATCATGCACCACTTGGGGAATCTGATTTCTAGATGCAGAAACTGAAGCATGTGTCCAGTAGCTATATTTTGTGTAACCATAAAGTGTCCAGAATTATGCCAAAACTTCTTATATTCACAATCTCTTTTTTTCATATAACTAGTAACCATGTGGACCAGGATTCAAACTTGGTTCACCTGACTTCGAATACAGTTTAATTTCCATTTTGTTGTATGATGTCATTTGAAGCCACTGGCATCATACTAGAGGGAAAAATAAATTTTTGACCCTATGAACATGATAGGATTCAGGTTTTCTTCAAGTACTGAAGATGCACGTCTATGGCAGTTCCATCATATCTTGATAGGATAACATTGTAAAAATAATTTAATATCTGTTCTAAAGTAACTCAAAATCTTGCCTAAGCAGGGCCTGTAAATGGAGAGCATCAGTAATACCAGCTGGGGAGAGCTATGGAGGGTGAAGGGCTGTTCACAAGGTTGTCCATTGCTTTGAGATGAATGGATTCTTATTTTCCAGTGCAAATAGTTAAACCCTGGGTTTATACATAAATCTAGAGATGCTTTAGTCTTATGTTCTTTAATTCTGTCACATACACACTGGAATTCTTCCTCAACCAAATCTATGGGTAGTGAAATTTATCTTATGATTAAGATTAATGGACTTTAGTTAAAGAGTTGTTTCTGGTTTGGCCACTTACTTGTAATATGCCTTTTTCAAGATATAAATTCTTTGAGCCTCTGTTTCCTTATCTGACAAAAGAATGTAAGAATACCATATCACAAATTAGTAGAGCTAATGCATGTAAAACAGATTATCATCATAATTATTCTCTTTCTTCTTTCTATTATGCTACTCACACATTCATAATTTCTTCCAAAGTATAGAATTCTAGGTCAAATTTTATTGACTCATGTAATGACCCCTTGAGTGATCAAGCCCTTACTAAAATATATTTTTGTAGACCAAAGAGGGTAGATGTAGTACATTAGTGATCACATGGTTTTAATTTTGATTTTATTGATTTATTGAAAGAAAAAGTGACAATAGCAACCACCTATCAAATAAGCAAAAATTATTATTTTTAGCAAATTTTAACAAGAATATCATATAAGTCATATAAGTAATAACATAAGCTTGGATAACCTCAAAAGATTATCATGATAATCATGAATCATGAATGTTCTCTCCAGCATTGTCGTCTGGTATATATACAAGAAAATAAACTGGCCCTCCAAAGATGAGGATCATATAAATCTATGCTGTTTGGGTAAGTTTTAGTGATTTCCCTACTCCTGGAAGGCTACTATTCAAAAAGGCATGTTATTACTTATTTGCTGATCATTAAAAACACAGGTTACAGCTCTATCTGCATTTGCTGCCAAGTGAAGACAGATCTTAAAAGATAGTTCTTAGACAGCAAGGAGTATTTGGTGTTAATGCCAATATTATACTTACTTTTTATTAGCAGGCATAGTTTGTATTTAAAATTAAATTATCATCTCCAGAACAGACAGGGTCTAGGAGAATTATGCTTCCCTGCTCTTGGTCATTTTGAGCTGCTTTGGCCTGAGAGCCAGGACTGTTTCCAGGTTACAAATATGAAGTAACTAAGTCAGTAGGCAAGGAGAACGTGTGATCTTAAGCATTTGTAATGACAGATGCCAAGTTCTTGTTTGTATATTTATATGTGTGGAATAAGCCTTTTAAACAGACCTTTCAGACTGCAGCAAAGGACCTTTGCTTTCCATTGACTCCAGGGAGCCTGACGTATGATTGTGCCATAACATTTAGTACTTTGATTACACATTTTCCAACATTAAATTACGATAGTGAAATGGTATAAGGTAGAACACATAGACCATATGTTAGCAAATGTCAGAATGTAGATTACAGGCCAGACTCTGTTCTAATCACTTTACATGTATTATCTCATTTATTTTTTATTCCGTCTTACTGTTTATTTGTAATTGTATCTCCATTTTAGATAAGGGAACTGAGATTTAGAGAGTTAGTAAACACATTCAAAATCATACAGCGTGTTAGTGTTGAAGCCAGTATTTCCACTCTTGACTATTTGGTCTCAGAACTCCTATTACTAACCCACTATGCTATCGGCTTTTAACCACTTGCTTAAATAAAGCCTTGTCAATTATTTTGATGTATTACTGAGATCTTTTTAACTATCTCATCTCTTATGGAAGTTTGGAAACTATATTTTTAGGTCATTTAACAATATACATGCTCTCAGGTCACCTTGTTCTGATTATCTCTCAAGTGTGTTCCATGCTTAAGAGATTTATTTAGAGTTATTTTGACTTTTTTCCCCCACAAAATGCCATTTTCTTTGAAATTTTTCTGTATGCCATGTGTTCTGGGGGTAAACACATTAAATTACAGGTTATCTTCTTGCAATTTCAACTCTTGAGATCATGATTCTGAAAATAAGACATATTTGAAAGAGATAATTGAACAAACCAAGGTAACTTTTGTTTTTAACAGGTGTAGCATACCTTATTTAAACATAAACCTGAAGATAAATATCTTGCAATTATTATCTGTTTATCTGCAGCACAAATTTTAATCATACTGCAAAACCAATGTGTGAAGGAAAGTAGCAGAACTAAAAGACTGTATTTTATCATAAATTAATAGACTACCCAACACTGCCCAATATCCATTGCTGAATTTAACATTGCACACAAAATTCCATTACATAATATACCTTGTCACGTTGATATAGTAATTATTCATTAGATGGCTGAAAGTATTATGGTTCGCAAAAGTATTAGGATACAGCACCAAGAATATCAGGTATTTGAGGTATTTTCATAAAAAATAGTTTAAAACTTTAATAACAGATATTTAAATAAGTTAAATTTAGTTATCTGAAAAATTTGTATTATAAGACATCTTATCACCAAGAAAATGATTCTGGATAAATGGTCATACCTTTTATATGAAAGTATTCATATATAGTACGATATGGGTAAAATCTCACAGTGTTTTTTCTTTATTGAGGTATAGTTGACATACAGTATTATATTAGTTTCAGGTGTACAAAAAATGCTCATCATGGTAAGTGTAGTTACCCTCTGTCACCATACCAAGTTATTAACGATATTATCGACTATATTTCCTATGCTATACTTGACATCCTCATCACTTTATTTTTTAACTGGAATTTGTACCTCTTAATCCCCACCCCCCAACATTTCTCCCCTCTGGCAACCACCAGTTTGTACTCTGTATTTATGGTGTTTCTTTTGATTTGTTTTTTAGATTGCATATATAAGTGAAATTATGTGGTATTTGCCTTTCTCTAATCTCATACTGCTTTGATTTTGTTGTTGTTTTTTATATTTCACAGTCTGTTCTAGTGCTGACAAAGGTTATGGGATATAAGATTTACCAAAAGGTGGAGGCAGGGAGATACCCTACAAACTAAATATAAAATATTGCCTTAAATTTCTAATAAGACTAAAACTAAACAAAATAAATTATATGTAGCAATTTTACAGCAAAAGGAGAATGGTTTCTTCTCCTTTTTAGATGTATGTTGATGGATGTCTGTGAATGCTACATCTGGCGTCTGCATATGGTATATCCCATGGTTAAATGTAAAACTTGCCTTGACAGGTGACTGACTCTAGGAAGGAGATGATGGGAATGAATTTAGAAAGCTACTGTCACTGTTCATATTAGATGCTATTACGTCCCAAACATGGGAGGGACTCTCACTTTAAGAAGGTTCATTTTTACCAAGTTTAAACTGGAATTTCTCATTAGCATCATTCTGACAGTTGGATGACTCTGTTTTGGAATTTAGTTTGGAAAGGAATTGTGCCCCCTTCCCTAATGTCCCAATCCACCAAGCTCTGTTCCCCTCTGAATAATAGTATATAGCTGTCTCGTACTAGATATGCTTTGTGTATTTCTTCAACTATTTCCTTTGGGAAGATTTCAGTTCTAATTTGCTAAGTAAAGTAAGGAATGGGCTGTGTATGTGTTTTGTTTTCTTTCTCAGTGGACTACATACTGGGACATCTGGAGCCTGTGGGGCTTCCATCATCGATGATGCTTTCCTGTGATTTCAGGTCTTAGAGGCAGTGGGATGTATAGACAGTTAGATGAGTCTGTACTAAGGAGTTAGGGTGTCCAGATCCAGGTTTGAGGCTGATAGTCTAATATTCTGCTCCCTGGCAATTAACTCTTCCACCAATTTTCCCTACTCATTACTGCCACCAAGAGCTATGTTTTCTCGGGTGCCTGGGTGGCTCAGTTGGTTAAGCGACTGCCTTCGGCTCAGGTCATGATCCTAGGGTCCTGGAATCGAGTCCTGCATTGGGCTCCCTGCTCTGCGGGGAGCCTGCTTCTCCCTCTCCCACTCCCCTTGCTTGTGTTCCCTCTCTCGCTGTGTCTCTCTCTGTCAAATAAATAAATAGAATCTTTAAAAAAAAAAAGAGCTATGTTTTCTCATCCATTCAATGGCAGTGTTAGACAAGATGCATTCAAGGACAGATCTTACCTTGAAGATTGCTCAAAATTGTCCTCAAGGACAATGTTATATATTTAATTTATTTTTCCTTCTTCAGTGAATAACATTTTGTTTTAGGGTCCTATGGGGTGTCTAATGCATTGAGAGCCTACTCTATACTTGTTAACTCATTAGTTCTTTCTTTCTCTCTTTTTTTCTTCCCCTCTTTCTTTTGATAAATGAATTATATCCCCTAAAACTGAAGTGAACTCTCAATTTTCCATGCTATAACCAAAAAGAGGAGTGAATAGATGACCAATGACCCAACATAAAGATACAAATTTGCTTTGTTCTCATTTGGGGGCAGCTGTGGTTATTCACTGGGAAAGAATTGAAAACTACTGCAATGCAGAACTCTTTTTCTGACATATCTAAAAGTCTGCCTGCTTTCTGACATATCTAAAAGCTATACCTGTTTCCCTGGTATAGCTCTTTGCATAAAAGCTACTCGGTGATTTGTTGGCCTAATTTTGTATTTGATTGGTTGATAATTGCAATTATGTTAATGAAGCAAGATAATAACATAATGCTTAAGCCAAGAACGAGGACAATATCTCCTAGCATAAAACTATTCTGAAATATTGGGAGTAGATTTCATCTAGATGCATATGTTAATCAAATTTGACTTTTTCATTTGTTGATTCTGTTGGCTTTCTTTATGTATCGTGCCATGTGCAATATAGTCAATTATGCAGGAGGTTTGAAAACACAATACTCTGTGAATCATAAAACAGAACTACCGAATTTTCTTGTATAGCTTCAAAGCAACAACTTTTCATCTTTACAATCTGCTAACAGCACTAACAATTACACTTAAGTGGAATTAAGTACAATGATTGCCTACAGGGATAACAGAATCTTAGGACATAGGAACTGCTTTTCAAACAAAATCTAAACTACTACTTTCAACAGAAAAATCATGGAATTGTTTTATAGCATAATAGCACACATCTCAAATTCATTGAATGTCATTTATCCAAAATATGAAACAAGAAGACATTTTAGAAAAGCAATATTTTTATATATACTAGCAGTGAGTATTATTCTTTTTAATTTTTTAAAGATTCATTTATTTATTTTAAATAGAGAGAGAGTGCATGGGAGTTGGGGGAGAGGCAGACCAAGAGAGAGAGAGACAAACAGATACCCTGCTGAGCGTGGATCCCAGACACAGGGTTGGATCTCAGGACCCTGAGATCTTGACCTGAGCCAAAATCAAGAGTCGGCTGCTTAACTGACTGAGCCACCCAGGCACCCCATGGGTATTATTCTTTGTATCAACTGACCCTAAGTCTGGAAATTTCTGAAGTACTTTGAGAAACTTATCAAAAAGGGGAAAAGGGTGTGAGATAGATTTAATTTCATTTCTGAGTTAAGTTATTTATTGAATGCCAACATTGTGGTGAGTAGCAACTTCAGGATAGTGTTCAAACAGGAAACATTTATCAATTATCTTCTTTGTACGAGGTAAAGTGCTAGGGGTTTTGGCACCAAGTTAAGACAGATAATTTCATCTTCCAAGTTGCCTATATTATATTAGAAAGAATAAATGAATGTACAATTATTTCATTTATTTTTGCTTTATTAATAATTCTAGATAGGCTTAACTATTTTAAAATAAAATTAGCAAGTTGAATATTGGTAAATTGTTTTTTTTATGATAAATGAGAATTTTAAATGTTTTCTTAAAACAAACTTTTTTAATTGTATTTTTTATTATGTTCAGTTAGCCACTGTATAGTACATCATTAGTTTTTGATGTAGTGTTCAGTGATTCACTAGTTACATATAACAGTGCTCATCACAACACGTGCCCTCCTTAATACCCATCACCCAGTTACCCCATTCCCCCACCCTCCCACCCCCCTCCCCTCTGAAACCCTCGGTTGGTTTCCTGGAATGCATAGTCTCTCGTGGTTCATCTCCCTCTCTGATTTCTTCCCCTTCAGTTTTCCCTCCCTTCCCTATGGTCCTCCATGCTATTGCTTATGTTCCACATATGAGTGACACCATATGATAATTGTCTTTCTCTGCTTGATTTATTTCACTTAACATAATTCCCTCCAGTTCCATCCATGTTGATGCAAATGGTGGGTATTCATTCTTTCTGATGGCTGAGTAATATTCCATTGTATATATGGACCACATCTTCTTTATCCATTCATCTGTTGAAGGGCATCTCGGCTCCTTCCACAGTTTGGCTATTATGGACATTGCTGCTATGAACACTTTTTTCTTTTTTTTTTTTTAGAAAGAGAGAGTGAGGGGGGTGGTAAAGGGATAGGGGGAGAGAGAGAATCTTAAGCAGGCTCTATGCCTAGTGCAGAGCCCAAAGCGGGGCTCAGTCTCACAACCCTGAGATCGTGACTTGAGCCAAAATCAAGAGTTGGACACTTAACCAACTGAGTCACCCAGGCACCCCTCTTAAAAGAAACTTTCATCATGTCTCAAAATAATAAAAAATTTAAATGACTCTCTGTTGTTTTCAGAATTAAGTATAGACTTTTTGAATGCATACTGAAGGCATTTTATATCATGATCACAAAACTATTTATTTTCACCATTATCTCCTGAGACTTCCCTAGGTATACTCCATACATTAGAATTTCACTTTTCTAGTTTCTTGCTTGGTGCCTTTGCTCATTCTGTTATCCTGAGATGTCCCCACCTACCAATAAAAATCCAGTCAATTTCAAGAATGCATTCATGAGTTTTTTTCTGATGTCATTATATTTCCTTCCTCAAAACCCTCATATTTTTGTTGAACTTCCAAGGTGTTTATCTATAAAGTTAAAGCACTTTGTACTCTGTTTAATTATAGTCAACCTGGTAAGTGTGAAGTGGTATCTCACTGAGGTTATAATTTGCATTTCCCTAATGACTACACATGTGAGTCAGTGTCCCCTCTTCTTTCTGAGGAGTCCAGGACCTATGTGTGAATTTTTAGGCCTGACCATAGGCAATTACAAGGCTTTGTTTGGCCGATCTTGTGCCCACACTACATAGAGCAGGCTTAGTACACAGTCACTGAAGGAGCTGCAGTGAGGAGTTCAGACACCCCTAGCCAGCCATGCTCTTTCACATGTTTGCATTCCTAGCCTGGGCACTTCCATTTGAGGTCTCTTTAATTGAGACTTTGAGCACATGTCTTCCTCAGGTGCCCTTGCCAAGACTTCATTATGGGGGAATGGGAGGAACCTTGAAGACAGTCTTCTCCCACTCAATCTCAGTGCTAAGACTTTCCACTCAGCCCTTCCACATCACCAGCCCCTGTCCCTCTGGTTCGTAAAACTGCAGGAAACTTTTTTCAGAGCTCTCTTGCAGTCCTTTACCAGCACAATGCTCCTTGGGGAGAAATGGAACAGTGAGAAGAGTTAGCACTTTCTCTGGCTTAGCCTCTTGTTCATATACTATTGCAGTATATGATTAAAGATTTGACTGTTTCTTTCATTTTGGCTTGCCATCCTAATAGGCTATTCCAGTATCTGACAACTTAGTAGTCCCCAGCTCAGATGAGCTCTCGGCACTTTTCACCTTTCTTTTCTTTTTTTTTTTTTTTTAAAGATTTTATTTATTTATTTGAAAGAGAGAGACAGCAACAGAGAGCACAGGCAAGGAGGAGGAGAAGCAGGCTCCTCACTGAGCAAGAAGCCCGATGCGGGACTCGATCCCAGGACACTGGGATCACGACCTGAGCTGAAGGCAGACGCCCAACCAACTGAGCCACCCAGGTGCCCCTCACCTTTATTTTCTTGAATCTTCAAATATTTGATAAGCGGCCATCATGTGTCAAGCACTTTGTTTGGTTCTAAGAGCCATCAGAGTATCAGAAACACTCAATTCAAGGTTTGCAGGTTGGAGGAATAAGAGCTATGATTGACAGTGCAGTAAGAATAAGGAGGAGAATCAAATCGATAAAACCACTGAACAAAGCCACCATCTTGGCTAATAAAGTTGAGATCTAAAGACTGATTAGAACTCAGGAGAATGCTAGGAAAATGAATGCCAAGCAAAGGTATATAGAGTCATGAGACAACATCATGACTCAAAAACATCCAACAATTAGTTGCAATACAGTTAAGGATGTATTTGTTAGGAATGTTGGAAATGAAGTTAGAGAGAATAGTAGAGGAAGGTCAGTATTGTCCCTTTGCAAAAAACAACAACCTATGACTGTATTTTTACTTAAGTATTTTTAATTTTTAAAAATTTAGATATAACTCACACACCAAAATTCACCATTTTAACCATTTTAAAAAGCATAATCCAGTGGCTTTAGTGTATTCCCAATGTTGTGCAACCATAACACTATCTAATTCCATAATATATCCATATCCTAAGGAGAAACTTCACAACTTCCAATTGTCCCCTCCTGCATTCCCTGGAATTCATTAATCTACTTTATGTCTGCATGGATTTGTCTGTTCTAGACGTTTAATGTAAATGGAATTATACAATATGAGATCTTCTGTGACTGGCTTCATTTACTTAGCATAATGTTTTCAAGGTTCATCCATATTGTGTATATATTTGTATTTTGGGTGTATATCTTTTTAAAAACTGGGTAATAGTTCATTGTATAGATAAAATGCATTTTGTTTATCCATTCATCAGTTGATGTGCATTTAAATTGTTTCCACTGTCGGGCTATTATAAATCATGCTGCTGTGAAAATTTGTTTACAGATTTTTGTGTGAACATGCTTTTAATTCTCTTGGGAGTGAAAGTGTTGGGTTATATGATAACTCTATGTTTAATTTTTTGAGTTACTGCCAAAATGTTTGCCACAGCAGCTACACCATTTTACATTCCCATCTGCAATACATGAATGTTTCAATTTCTCCACATCTTCATTAATACTTATTTTTTTATTTTGTAAGTAGCAATCATCATCACTTCATATGGATGTGAAGTGATATCTCATTGTGGGTTTAATTTGCATTCCTCTAATGAATAATGAGGTTGAACATTTTTTTCATGTATGCATTGACTTATTTTTCTTTGGAGAAATGTCTACTCCAACCCTTTGTCCACTTTTTAATTGGGTTATTTGTCTTTTATTGTTAAGTTGTACAACAGATATGCTTTCAATGTAACCTTTTAATACTTAACTGTAAAATATTTAGGAGTAAATGTCATAAGGGGAATGTAACATTTCTACACTGAAAACTACCAAATTTTGTCAAAAGAAATTAAAGACCTAAATAAATGGGAAGATTTGTGTTCATGGATTGGAAGATTTAATATTAAGGTAGTGATATCCCCAAATTGATTTAGAGATTCGATAAAATTCCTCTCAAAATTCCCATGGTTTATTTTTCAGAAATGGGAAAGCTGACCCTAATTTGTACATGGAAATGCAAGAGACCCTGAGTAGCCAAAACGATCTTGAAAAATAAGTCTATTTCTACTGGTAATCTCTCCCTTATTCTTGTTCCCAGTTATAAGTAAGTAACTGAGCATAGCACATCAAAGTTAACTAACCCCCTAAAGAAACACATAAATTCTCCCTCATATTATTATTTTTGTATTTTATATGTAGCTCTATTCCTCAAATGTTCCTTTTAAGGTATTTTATTAAAAGGCCCATTTTGCCTCCTACCTGGGTTACAATTAAGAATTCCAAGGGATTAAAAAAAAAAAAGAATTCCAAGGGATTTGGCAAAAACAGCCCACA
This sequence comes from Mirounga leonina, assembly GCF_011800145.1. Taxonomy (NCBI): domain Eukaryota; kingdom Metazoa; phylum Chordata; class Mammalia; order Carnivora; family Phocidae; genus Mirounga; species Mirounga leonina. Next base: position 18,280,221 of record NW_023270380.1, on the reverse strand, counting down.
TTCAATTTCAGGAGCTAGTCTATTCTCACTTCATTTTCTGGATTCACAAGTGACATTTATTATCAATAATAGGCATGGATATTCCAGAGGTCTTATTGGTAAATTAACATCATGAGTCTTTATTGAAACCCATGTTACTAACACATGTATACACACACAATTTTAGAAATATTCCCCCAGACCCTATTATAAATTATTACATATGTCTTATCAATTAAGAACAAACAGAAGGGACACTATTATAGAGATGATTATAAACTCAGCAAGGACAGGGACTATGTCTATATTGTTCACCAGTGCATTCTTAGGAATAAGCATAATTTCCATTAAACAGTTTTGAATGGATGGATGTATGGATTTGTGTTAGAAAGCATAAAGATCAAGAAATCTCAAGAGTTAATTTCTGTGCAAATTTTTTAATATTATGTCTTCATTTTCTGTCATGGAATGTCCTGGCCATTAATTTCCTTTTTTGTATTTAGACAAGATCATTTTCTCATTCCATTAACCTCCTAGAGGTAAGGAGGTAAATTAATCAGCTAATTAGGGATGTTACTGTTGATTTTTTCTTTTATTAGTTAGACTCTTCTAAAATTGGAATTATTGGTAGTCAAAAACATGAATTAGGTCTGTCAAAACATCGTACTTATTTTGAGTTAGATTTAAATATAAATTGAAATTTTAATAAATTATTCTCCTAGAGATTTCAGAATGACTAGATATGCTCTTATTGTGGATATAATTGAAGTTGCTTTAATATTTCCTATACATTCAGGTTCAGCTACAGCATATATTGACCCTAAATGAAGATATTATAATAACTTTCATAGTTTTGGAAGAATATTTACCTACCAATAACCTAAGAGTCTTTATTTTAAAAAGTTTTTATTTAAATTTCAGTTAGTTAACATACAGTATAATATTAATTTCAGGTGTACAATATACTGATTTAATACTCTCATATCACTTGGTGCTCACCATGACAAGTGCACTCCTTTATCCCCATCACTCATTCCATCCATCCCTCCACCCGCCTCCCATCTGGTAACCATCAATTTATTCTCAGTAGTTCAGTCTGTTTGTTGATTTGCCTCTCTCTGTTTTCTCTTTGCTTGTTTGTTTTGTTTCTTAAATTCCACATATGAATGAAATCATATAATATTTGTCCTTCTCTGACTGACTTATTTCACTTGGCATAATACTCTCTAGCTCTATCCATGTCCTTGCAAATGGCAAGATTTCATTCTTTCTTATGGCTGAGTAATATTCCACTGTATATATATACTACAACTTCTTTATCCATTCATTTGTTGATGGACACTTGGGCTGTTTCCATAACTTGGCTATTGTGAATAATGCTGCTATAAACTTTGGGGTGCATGTATCCCTGTGAATTAGTACTTTTATATTCTTTGGGTAAATATACCCAGTAGGTCTATTGCTAGATTGTTGGGTAGTTCTATTTTTAACTTTTTGAGGAAACTCCATACTCTTTTCCAGAGTGGCTGCACTAGATTGCATTCCCAGCAACAGTATAGGAGGATACCTTTTTCTCCACATCCTTGCCGACACCTGTTGTTCTTTGTGTTGTTGGTTATAGTCATTCTGACTGGTGTGAGGTGATAGCTAATTGCGGTTTTGATTTTAATTCGCCCAAGGATAAGTGATGTTGAGCATCTTTTCATGTGTCTGTTGGCAATTTGTATGTCTTCTTTGGGAAAATGTCTATTCATGTTTTGTGTCCATTTTAAAAAATTATATTATTCATATTTTGGGTGTTGAGTGTTATAAGTTCTTTATATATTTTGGATACTAACCATTTATCAGATATATCATTTGCAAATATCTTCCCCCAGTCTGTAGGTTTTCTGATAGTTTTACTGTTTATTTCCTTTCACTGTGCAGAAACTTTTTATTTTGATATATTTCCAATAGTTTATTTTTGCTTTTGTTTCCCTTGCCTCAGGAGACCTAGCTAGAAATAAATTGCTATAGCCCCCCCAAAAAAGAAGAAAAAAAAAAAAAAAAGAAAAGGAAAGAAAGAAGTTGCTATAGCCAATGTCAAAGAAGTTACTGCATGTGTTCTCTTCTAGGATTTTTATGGTTTCAGGTCTTACATTTAGGTCTTTAATCCATTTTTATTTTATTTTTGGGAATAGTGTAATAAAATGGTCCAGTTTCATTCTTTTGGATGTTGCTGTCAGATTTTCCCAACACCATTTGTTGAAAGACTGTCTTTTTTCCAATTGGATAGTCTTTCCTGCTTTGTCGAAGATTAACTGACCAAATAATAGGTTCATTTCTGCGTCTTCTGTTCCATTGATGTATGTGTCTATTTTTGTGCCAGTACCATGCTTTTTTGATCACTACAGCTTTGTAATATAACTTGAAGTCCAGAATTGTGATGCCTCCAGCTTTGCTTTTCTTTTTCAAGATTGCTTTGGCTAATCCAGGTCATTTCTGGTTCCATGCAAATTTTAGACTAGTTTGTTCTAGCTCTGTGAAAAATGCTCTTGGTACTTTGTTATGGATCACATTAAATGTGTAGATTGCTTTGGGTAGTATAGATGTTTTAACATTATTTGTTCCTCCAATCCATGAGCTTGGAAGCTCTTTCCATTTCTTTGTGTCATCTTCAATGCCTTTCATCGGTGTTTTATGATTTTCAGAGTACAGGTCTTTCACCTCTTTGGTTAGGATTATCCCTAGGTATCTTATTGATTTTGGTGCAGTTGTAAACGGGATTGATTCCTTAATTTCTCTTTCTGCTGCTTCATTGTCACTGTATAGAAATGCAACAGATTCCTATACATTGATCCTGTATCCTGTGACTTCACTAAATTCATTTGTCAGTTCTAGCTGTTGTTGGTGGAGTCTTTCAGGTTTTCTACATATAGTATCATATCATCTGCCAATAGTGAAAGTTTGATTTCTTCCTTGCTGATTTGGATGCCTTTTATCTCTTTTTGTTGTCTGATTGCTATGGCTAGGACTTCCAGGTCTATGTTGAATAAAAGTGGTGAGAGTGGACATCCCTGTCTTGTTCCTGACCATAGAGGAAAAGCTCTCAGTTTTTCCTCACTGAGGATGATATTAGCTGTGGGTTTTTCATGTATGGCCTATATTATGTTGAGGTATGTTCCCTCTAAACTTACTGTGTTGAGGGTTTTTATCATGAATGGATGTTGTACTTTGTCAAATACTTTTTCTTCATCCTATTGAAATGATCATATGGTTCTTATCCTTTCTCTTATTGATGTGATATATCTCATTGATAGATTTGGAATATTGAAGCACCCTTGCAACTTGGGAATGTATTCCATTTGATCATGGTATATGATTTTTTAATGCATTGTTGGATTGGGATCACTGTTATTTTGTTGAGGATTTGTACATCTATGTTCATCAAGGATATTTGGCCTGCAGTTCTCTCTTTTAGTGGAGTCTTTATTTGGTTTTGGTATCAGGATAATGCTGTCCTCATGGTATGAATTTGCAAGTGTTCTTTTGTTTTCTATTTTTTGGAATAACTAATCTTCTTTAAATGTTTGGTAGAATTTGCCTGTGAAGCCATCTGATCCTTGACTTTTATTTGTTGGGAATTTTATGATTACTGATTCAATTTCTTTGCTGGTTATCAGTCTGGGTTATCAGTCTGTTCAAATTTTCCCTCCCCACCACAGTGGCTGTCCATTTCTTTCCTAAATTGTGTCTCTGCACTTTCTACCTTCTTCAGTGTGGCCCCTTCTCTCCCTTTAGTTGCAGAGTTTGTTCTGTCAGTCCTCAGGTTAATTCCTGGGGTATTTAGCATGATTTGCTAGTTATGTATTTGTATTCATGCAGTGAGGTGAGCCTAGGGTCCTCCTACTCTGCCACCATCTTCCTGTTTCTACCTATAACTTAAGATTCTTGATAATCCCCCTGAATATTGTGGGTGAAAAAAAGTTTTTATCTGCTGCTTATAAAATTATCAACTTCCTTTAAACTATTGGGTTATATTTTTTTATTTAAATGCAATTAGCCAACATATAGAACATCATTAGTTTCAGATGTAGAGTTCAGCAATTCATCAGTTGCATATGACACTCAGTGCTCATCGCATCACATGCCCTCCTTAATATTGGGATTATTTTTAGTGTACTTGACTTTTTTTTTCCACTAGCCTACTTGATCTTTGAAAGATTAAAGTAATTTATCCATTTGCATTTATGCAAGATAATTCCTAGATTTGAAACTTCTTATATGGGTATTATGTATTCACATAGATAAGATGAGGTACGCTACCTTTTCCTATCAGATGGTGAATCTGGAATTCATAGTTCAATTAATGTGGCATATACAATATACTTTATCTAGAAGTTCCCTGGTACCTTGATATGCACCTTGAATAAAGCAAATACTCAAGCAACAATACTCAAAATAATACTTAAATACTCAACATAATAATTATTGCAAAAACAGATATATTCAAATGACAGTTATTATAAGAATATTATTTGACACGGTTTTGATCTTCAAGAAAATTTGAATTCTTTTTTTTTTTTTAGCATTTTGTGACTGACTTCTTTATTCACCATAATCTTTTTAATTTTAATTCCACTATAGTTAACATAAGAGACTTTGAATTCTAAGGGCAATTTATATGCACATATATATGTTCTAATTCTGTGGTTACAATTATTAGGTCAGTTCACTTGTCATTTAATTTTTTTTTCCCTAAGACTATGATTAAGACCATACAGATTGCCTGATGGCTTAGTCAATATGTTTAGATGGTGACATTCATGATATTTTAATTGAAATTGTAATAGAGGATTTATAGATGGACCTTTTGAAATCAAGTGCATTGTCAGCCTATCACCCTGAACTGTCCATGGAGTTTAGAGTTGAAGATAGTGTATAGCAAACTTAAGTGCTTAGACTAAGCAAGCTGTTCTTTTACAAAGAGCCAATCAATTCCATTTGCTCTCTTTAATCAACAACCTTAAGATTGATAAGGTAGTACAAAGTGGTTTCTTTATATTTAATCAAAGTACTTTAAGCATAATTATAATTTCTACATAACTAGTCTGATATTTTTAATGTCTATACAAATTTATGTTTATATAAATATTAAGATTATTTATCAAAAATATTAAATGCAAAATTATCTTATTTTGACAGTTAATTCATGGAAAAATCACAGCACCATGGAAGAACAGTTGTTTGAATATGGAGTTTTTGTGGTTTAACTTGAACTAATGTTGCTATAAAGTTTTTGAATGCCATTGAAGGGCCATTAGAGCAGTTCTTAGGATTAGGTTGCCACACCTTGAATTGGACTGAGCAAAGACATTGACTCCACCTATTGTAACCTAAAAACTGTGAAAAGGAAAAGTATTTTTTTGGTGACAAGGAATGGGTTAAAAGCCAAAAGCAGTTCATAATGTGCAGCTAATGGGACTGGATAATTCTCCTGACTGAAGCTTTTTGTAAAATTGTTGTGTAATGTTTAAGCAGAAGAGGTAAACTATCGACTATGGAAGCAAAAAGTGGCTTCAGATAGTCTCTTAATTCATCTCTACCAAGGGACATAATCCCTAAATATAAAGGAAAAAAATTTTTAGAAGATCTTTCTTCCTTCCAAATCCTAATAAGCATTATTATGAAAATATGTATCCTTTGGAGACTATTAAAACAACAGTTATTTGGAGAAGGGATTATATTATCTAATGAATCAATACAAAGGGCTTTGGATATTTCCTGTAGACTTGAGAGAAACAACAGCATCAGCTGATTGATATTTCACACAGTAGAATGCAGTGCAGAGGGAAGTACCTGGGTGCAGTGAAATAAATGGTGAACTTTGGTATCAGAAAGTCATATTTGTGTCCCAGCCTCAACATTTGTTACATCAACTTGGGCATGGACATGTTTGAGGTACAACTTTTTAATTTATTCCTTAGGTAAATATTGCATCAATGATTAAAGTGTAATAATATGTACATAATGAAGTGGTTGCAACGTTAAATGATGGAACATGGGTAATGCATCTAGCAAAGTGCTTAAAGAGAAATAATGCAAGAATCAGGGTTCCTTCTTACTTGGAGTCAGAATGCTTCGTTCTAACTTTGTCTCATTCGTCTATTTCTGTGCCTGGAAGCACCCAGCCAGTAATTGGGTGTTTGAAGACAGCCGTGATTCCCAAACCCACTGTCAGGTCTTCTTTTTCCCCAGTTAAGATTTCCTAAAGGAGGATAAAAGAATGTTGGTGGTACAGCATTTCTCAGAAAAGGAAGGAGACCCTTGGGAAGTGAAACGTGTTGCAATGAGAACAAAACAAAACGACAAGAACTGGGAGTCTAGGAACTCTGTGGTGGTCTCTAGGTTACTGGTGATATCATGAGGAGTATTTGGATGGAATAAACTAGATTTTACTTAATGTGATACCAGGTGAATGAGAAACTTTGCAACTTCACGTTTTCTCCAATGCCTGCTTTTTAGACTTTTTCACAAAATCTCTGAAGTCTCATTCTATTGAAATAAATTTCCCTGTGTTTTTGCTGCTCTATGAGTCAATACCTCATAGGTCTTTTTCCTTTCTTACTTTGGTACTATCTGTAATAAATGAGACTTTTCACTTTTTCTTAGACTTAAAGGAAGGGGAAAGAAAAAATCTTTTTTTTTTAATTTTTATTTTTTTTAAAGATTTTATTTATTTATTTGACAGAGAGAGAGATAGCGAGAGCAGGAATACAAGCAGGGGGAGTGGGAGAGCGAGAAGCAGGCTTCCTGCCGAGCAGGGAGCCCGATGTGGGACTCGATCCCAGGACCCTGGGATCATGACCTGAGCCGAAGGCAGACGCTTAACGACTAAGCCACCCAGGCACCCAAGAAAAAAATCTTATTTGGGTGACCGATCAGTTTAACATGGTGGTTGTCTGTGGGATTCAGTGAATGAGTAAAGGGCAGTTGTATGGTCATGTTTATGGGCATGCCCATTTATTCTGTACTTACCCCAGAGGTGCTGGAAAAAAGGAAAAAAGATGAGACTTGGGCAACTTATGAAAACTGGGTTCTTCTCTCAACAAGATGCATTTTTGGAAGGAATTTTACATTCTCTATAGTTATCTTTTTGAACATCCTGAAGTTGTAGACATTCATATTGGAAAGCAAAGCATTGCTTTGAATGGCTCCTCTAAAAGTTATAGTGTAAAACTGATGCTGAGTGTCTTTAATGTAGGTCATCCTTTCCTATACATGGGAGCAAGTCAGATGGTGCTACTTCTTTGTGAAGTTAATAAGTGCTAAGATAGTAAAAATATAACAATAAAAAAATCATAAGAATGCTACATTCAAATAAATTTGGATACACTTAAATGGAACAGGAAGGAGTTGAAAAGTCAATATCTGAAAAATATTATAGATTAATGTGTATTATAAATCTTTCTGAGGGGATTGTATATAGCATATTCCTTAATTTTTAGGTAAGATACTTTTAATTCTGAGAGAAACATCTGTCCATATAATTTCATGGGATTATATTTGAGCTCTTCTATATGGGGAAGTGACATGGTGAAATGAAGGATCGTAAACTTGAACATTAGGAAGGAATGAGCTCTCCCCCTCATAAGCAATGTGGTGGAGGCAGATTTTGTATTTAAATCTATGTCCTCATACAAAAGGTGTGATTGTAAAGATTATTTGAGTAAGATATATAAATCTTGTAATATACAAATGGTAGCAGTTTTTATTAAATAAAAGAATGTATTCAAAGAAAGATGCATGCATTTAGATACATGTTTTGTTTGAGATAATACATGAAAACTTTTCACAAGGAATAAATACTAAGCCATTCACAGGAAAATTTTTAATAGATTTATTTATAAATGCCATCTCATTTGGATAAAAATTTAGTGATTAGAAACTTGAAATTAATAACATATAGATATTTTTAGTTCATTGAAGTACAAATATCATAACACATATATGTTCCATGAGTAAGAACCCAACAGTCATAATTATGATTAAAAGTCTGAACTTAAATTATCTTGATAACACATTTATTGTGTATTTGTGTAAGCTTTTATTGTTAAAACTATTCATTCTCTTCCCAATAATGATTACTGTTTTTAGAATTCTCAATGAGGAACAGAGTTCTAAATTTCACAAGTCCTTGAATTTCATGTCCTGTATTTTCTAGTCAGTGGCAAATGCTTTCCCAGGTTACTAACTCTAGTCATTGCTGTAATACTTACCTAAGTAATTTTATCAGAGGAATAGAAATCAGACCTGAAATGTAAGGATCTTAGTTGTTAAATCATTATTATCAGACTGTTCCAGCATTTGTTAGCTGTTTTCTACCTCTGTTAAGGCTCATCGATAGTCCAAGTGTTTCCTTTAGCTGCTAGAAGTGGCACAATCTTCTTCCTAGAAAGAGAGAATTAAGAGGTCAGACTTTCAGTGCAATCTCCTTTTTCTTTCTAAAACAAATTTGCATTTTGTATTTTTAATGGAGTCAGGAATTTGAATCATCTAGCTGGTAATTTAGATAAGAAAAAAAGTCTTTTCATAATGAAAAAAACAAATAATTTCATTACTCTTTCGGTTTGATGTTGTATGTTAATGAAATTATATTATTATTCTAAAATATAGAATTTATTTTCACTAATAAATGCAAACAGTGAAATTATTCAATCAGAACAAAATTTAAAATGATTTATTGTTACTGTTTTTGATAATTAAAATAATAGTTCTAGGGAAATAATAGGTTATAGTTTTCCTACCCTTTTACTTTCAATTCCTTGGTCTCTACACACATAGATTGTGGGGTTTTTTGTTTTGTTTGTGTGTATGTGTGTTTGTGTGTGTGAGAGGCAGCACGTGCTTTTTAAAAAAATCTAATCTGACCGTCTATGACTTCTTTTTTTTTTTTTTTTTTTTTTAAGATTTTATTTATTTGACAGAGAGAGCACAAGCAGAAGGAGAGAGAGGGAGAAGCAGGCTCCCTGCTGAGCAAGGAGCCTGATGTGGGACTCGATCCCAGGACCCTGGGATCATGACCCGGGCCGAAGGCAGCCGCTTAACCGACTGAGCCACCCAGGCGTCCCTGACCGTCTATGACTTCTATTTGGAGTGTTAACCTTCCTACATTTAATGGGTTATTAATATGGTTGGTTTAAATCCATCATCATCTTGCTCTTATTTGCTATATATCCCATCTGTACTTTTTTCTCTTTCTCCCCTTTTTCTGACTTCTTTATGGGTTGATATATTTTTTATTGACTTATCTTTCAGTTTTAGGTCAATTTTTCCTATTTCTTTTCATGCCTGGTGATTGTGAATTTTATTTTGCCGGGTGTTGGATTTATTTGCATTCTCATATACATTCTTTATCTTCTGGGACCTAGTTAAATTAGTTGGAAACAATTTGAATCTTTGGGTCTTGCTTTTAAGATTTGTTATGCTTGATGAGAACAGTGCTCAATCTTAGTCTAATTTTCTTCCATCATGGAGGCAAGATTCTTCTGTGTATTCTGTGCAATGCACTATGAATTACAAGTTTTTCCATTGTGCCTGGAGAGGACAGGCACTATTCACAACCAAGAGGGAATGTCAGGCACTACTACCAATAATCATTTTTGGTGAACTTTTCTCTAGCATGGGGTAGGTTTCTCATGTGCATGCAGTAATCAGTACTTGGCTTAATACTTAGAGGAGACTCTGCAGATCTGGATTTCTCTCTCTGTACACCTTGATTGTCTCTGATACTGTGTTAAAAACTCTGGCTTCACTGGTATCCCCAGTCTCCTCATACTCAGGGATTATGTGAAGCTCCACTTGGGTTCCACCTCTTTGGACTATGCCCTGGAAAGCTATCTTAGACTGAGGCAGTCCTAGGTATTTGCTGGTTTGTTTCCTTAGGGATCACTGTCCTTCACTGTCTGATGTCTAGAACCTTGCAAATAACTGTTTCGTATGTTTTGTTCATTTTTTTTTAGTTCTTTCAGAAGAAAGAGTAAATCTGGATTTGTTATTCCATCTTGGCTGGAAGTGGAATTTATTCCTGTTATTTTTAAAGATTAAGAAAGTGTGATTTAAGAAATAAATAACATTCCCAAATCAATCTGATTATATTATAATCATCAGAGTGGAGATTACGAGAAAAAAATTTCCAATTTGTAACAACTGAAGTCACAGTAAGACTGATGATATCAAACTAGTTTAAAATTGTGTTACTGACCTTGGTTCTGGTGCACTTTAGCCATTTATTACATATTGATTTTCTGTTGAAATGGAATGAAGAGTTCAGCTTTCCACTGATCCATGGAGATAATGACTATGCACTTCAAGTCAAAAAATAATCTTAGTATTAATAGCTTATGGATGTACTAGTCAGTTAATTTCACATCACATTTTCACTTTGCCTGGGAAGGATGAGAATTAAGTATTTTATCAGGAAGAACCATACTCTGACAATCCATCCCACAGTTTAGCTACTTGGGAGAGCTATGACAAGGGCATCATCTATAATTTTCAGTTTGGCCTTAGATTTGATTAAAGCACACTTGGTTACAACAGAAACAATAGGACAAACTCCCGTACTATGGTTAAGAAAAGTGTGGAGACAGAGAGGCAAAGGCAGTAGAGGTTCCTGGAACACATGGAACAGCAGTATGAGATGACTGCAGAGACAAAGCATATCCGAGATAATCCATGATGGAGGCACCATGGGAAGAGTCACCTCTGGTCATGTATAGGCTGAGCAAGTGATATCATGACAGCAAGTGTAAGTGGCAAGAGCCTGATGACAGAGCCGAGCTTCCTTCAAACAGGAACCCACCTCAGCTTCCCTTCTTGAGCAAGTCTGACTGTTTCTTTCCCTATGAAAGTATTTCCCATGAGGGTAGGATCCTTACCGTATTGTTCAAAGTTACACCATGAGCTTTTAGCATAGTGGGACAGAGCAAGCACTTGTGGTTTTATTGAATGAATATTTGATTGGTGGGATGAATGAGAAAGGCAGTAGAAATACAATGTGAGAATTAGAATATCCCAAACCTCAAGAATTAGCTCTATAGGCCAAGAATAAGAATGGAGTTTAGAAGTCATTTTGAGTCAATGATTTTCATTTTGCAGGTATTAAAAACAGAGTATTAGGACAATTCAGACTCTAGTTTTACTTTGTATTCTTGAGAGTTTTGTGTTTGTGTGTGTGTGATATGTAGTAGAGGTTTTGAGAGACAAATGTCTCCAGTTTTAAAAGAATGACCTACTGGGCGCCTGGGTGGCTCAGTCGTTAAGCGTCTGCCTTCGGCTCAGGTCATGATCCCAGGGTCCTGGGATCGAGTCCCACATCAGGCTCCCTGCTCCGCGGGAAGCCTACTTCTCCCTCTCCCACTCCCCCTGCTTGTGTTCCTGCTCTCACTGTCTCTCTCTCGTCAAATAAATAAATAAAATCTTTAAAAAAAAAAAAAAGAATGACCTACTTCAGTTATAGTTAATTAGCTTGCCATTTAATTCCCATATGAAAAATTGATTTTTTTACTCATAAATACTACAGATTCTCACTAAAACAATTCCATCATAATCACATTTAAGCTTATGTAGTTGTAATTGCTAGTGTAATTATAGTTATTTTGGTTTTATAACTTAATTAGATCATAAAGTTTAATTCTTCAGAATGTAGTATAAAAAAGGCCACATTTTTAAAAGTTGTAATTATTTTTAAACTTATTTTACTTAAGTAGAAATTACCCAATCGTAACTAAAATCAGTCACTTATATGTAAAATCACCTGAGCATAAGAGTTTTCTAGCAGGTCAGTGATATCATTCAACAAACTGACAAATATTTGTCTTTGCCTCATATGCTAATGCATGTATGAAAACTATTTCCCTATATAGTGTTAAGTACTCTATACCAGAAGTCAGCAAATTTCAACCTTTAAGACAAATGTTTTTCTAAATAAATATTTTGAGGGCCCTCTGTTTTTTCTAAGTAAAACATTTTGAATCAAAGCCTTGGCCATTCATTTACCTACGTCTGTAGCTGCTTTCATGTTTCAACAGCACATCTGAGTAGTGGTGATAGAGACTATGACCAGCAAAACCTTAAAGACTGATTATTTAGCACTTTACAGAATAAATGTTTGCTGATCCCTGCTTAAAACAATGGGAAAATAGGAAAAATATGACTTCTCCTTGCAAAGTTTCCTTTGATAAAATAAAGAGTAATGCTTTTCACATCAGTTGTTTTTAGAGATTAAAAGCTTTTAACTTTACTTTCCTGGAAAGTCAGTGCATCTTCTAACACGCTTAGAACTGAGTTTCTAAACTAGCAGTTTACTATTTACCAGTGTATTAGGAAGACTCAGAAGTTAAGGCAAATTAAGATGGCCACAAATTCTCTGACACACCTTCCTTTGAGAGAGATCTCTCTCTAGGAAGAATTTGTGATCAATTTCACAATAAATTATGGAAGAAGTGACTCTGTGGCAGTTTCTGGACGTAGGCCTTAAGAGATGGCAGCTTTTCCTTCTAGTCTTGGTTTTTACTTCTGAGGCCCTAAACTATGATGTAAGAATGACTACCCCACGACTGTCCTTCCGGGAGAAACTTGGGCCACCTGGAAAGGCCCGGGAGGATGAGATGCAATGTGAAGGGACAGACAGACAGACAGCTAAGAGCCCTGAGACACCAGATTTGTAAGTGGAGAGGATCCCCTACCCCTGTCTTCCTACCTGCTGCAGCAAGGATCAGAAAACCACCCAGTCAAGCCCTTTCCAAATTCCTAACACACCAAATTTTGAGCAAATTAAAATAGTTGTTTTAAGGCATGAAATGTGAAGGGTAGTTTGTTATGTGGCAACATACAACAAAATCAGATTTCATTTATAATCTGATTGTTATTGCTGTATCTGAAGCCTGGAAACACAAAATTCCTGAAGGAAAGGAGCAAATAGTCAGTAGCAGATCATGCTTCCCACTCCACAACTTTCACCACAGTCTTTGCACCTAAGGAACGGGAGCTTGTCTTGCTGACTCAGGTATCTGCCTGTGCAGATTGCCAACGGATGTTTGCCAGTTAGAGGGACAGATTACAGTTCTTCCAGAACATGCAGTTGGGTGATCCTGTCAAGTCTACTTCCTTGGCAAGCATATGGCTTTGTTAAACATAAGGAAAGGTTAAAGCTTTTACGTCTTGCACTGTTAGAGGACCAGAGTTCATTTCTCGTTCATGGTGGGTGTGCAGGGGAATCGAGAGAACCCGAATGTGGTCACTGAGAGACCAACAGTTCACTAATTCATACTCGCCGTAAATCATAATATCATGCCTACTTCTTGGAGGACTGTCAGGGAATTTTCTATTATAACTGTCTAAATTCCAATCAAACCTCTTTCTAATATCTCAGATTTCACATAGAATGCCATTTAAAAGTCCTCATCTGTTTCATTCTTAGTATTTAACTAAATGGTAACCAGTAAAGAGAATGCTCATTTATACCTAAAGAAATGTCCCAGGTCCCTCCTTTAAAGGTCCTTTATGCAAATACAGTCATACTTGGAGTTACTGGGGTTTAGAGCCTCAACATACAAATTTGGAGGGAGACACAATTCAGCCCACAACAATAAGTGTACGTACTTACTCATTTTGTAACACTCCATAGTGCTTGTAATACCTTAGAACACAAAGTAGATTTTACTTCTTCACACTAGTAAGTTTCAGAGAGTTTTAAGATCTTTGTGTCAACTTCATATAAAATTTGTCTCCTGCCTTACTCCCAGAAGTCACAGGCCACATTTGTACTGCCTTTAGGAGCACGCTCCTTTTTCTCACATGAATGGCAGTCTGGAAAGTCAGATATTCAATTCTCTTAAAAAATGTAAATTAAGGGGCGCCTGGGTGGCTCAGTTGTTAAGCGTCTACCTTCGGCTCAGGTCATGATCCCGGGGTCCTGGGATCGAGCCCCGCATTGGGCTCCCTGCTCAGCGGGAAGCCTGCTTCTCCTTCTCCCACTCCCTCTGCTTGTGTTCCCTCTCTCGCTGTCTCTCTCTGTCAAAAAATAAAAATTAAAAATCTTTAAAAAAAATGTAAATTAAGTGTAAGTAGTATCTTGAGGTGTGGTTTCAAAAATTTTCTCTGAAAATTTTTCATTTGCATTTGTCTTGTGGGTGTCATAGTACTTGTCTAGGAATAGGAACTGCTAGGCTTGACAAAAGTCAATTACTTAGTTTAATAACTACCAAGATTTTTTGCTCTGTTCCAAGTATATTAACTTGCTAGCTAATGGACATATAATAACTACACAGTTACAGGTAGGCATTTCCACTATAGGCTTATTAAGTTCCTCTGCTTATATTTTGATGATATGTGCTTTGGTTTTAATTCCTCAGAATGCCTCAGAATCTAAGGGAATTATCTGCATTTAGTTTTCAGGTATTTTGAAAAATGGCTAATTGACTTCCTCAGCTTAATATGTAAATATAAGAATTGATATAGTGAAAAAAATTACTGAATAAGGATTGGATAAGTATATGCTATCAAGTGCCAGAAATGACATCTGATATTTATAATGCAATAAAATTATATTGGAGTATATTTCAAAACAGTGTAGCATATAGTATATAAAATATGAAAAAGGAACCTAGTATGAAACATCATTCCGAAAATATATGTATTGTACATATTAATGAAAGATAAAATAATAGCCATTTACATTCATTATTGAAGATTGAAGAGATAAGAATTTTTATTTTAATTAATACATACAAAATAAAATATGTAATAATTTAGATGTTTCAAATTGCAATATAGCTTTTTTCTCACTTATAAGTCAGGTACAATAATTATAAAATCAGGTGAAGTCACCTACAATTAATGGCCAAAACCAGATACGTATCATGAAGATTCTAAAACTAGACACTTTATGTTTTTTTATGCACATCATATATGCTGACTTTCACAATTTTTATCAAGAAGCCAAATGTAAGATACATACATCACATACATATCATAGCTAAGAATGGTATTGCTGGATACCATGCTCGTATGACACATGTATGTGGTCATGTGGTTGATTACACAATGACTGAATGTGGGAAATTCTGCTTTCAATTCCTGGCACTTTGAGGAGGAGGGGGATTAAAGGATGGGGAAATAAACTTAAGCAATGTGACATTAAATTACATCCCAAAGTCATTCCGATATGCTACTATTGAAAGAATGTTTTTTTCCTATCATGGCTGGCCATTTGGGAAGTGAGAGATGATACATACTAGATCTACCCAGTAATGTAAGCAAAATTCTAAAAATAAAATTCTGAAAAGCAAATGGTTATTATGAGTTATAAATAAGAGAAAATAGCATAAAATGTCAATTGGATTTTAAGGTTTTTATAAAAAGCCATCAAGCAGTGGGTGTTCAATGTATTCCTGCCATTTGTGCTTATATTGATTAATTATAAGAAATAAAATGTGAGCATTTTAAATACAGAAAGAAAGATGCTGTTAACCTTCTGCAGACTGAACTTTATAAAGCTGTTGTAATGTGCAGATATTGCTGAAATTAAAGGACAGGATGTGTACTTTATGTATCTTTTTTAAAGAGATAATGATTCCAGTCTGATCCAAATTCATTTTATGACTTGGGAAAGAGTTTGCAGTGCTTGTATGGACATATTAGCCTAGTGATAAAGAACCATGGGTGGGTGCACAGTGGCACTTCCCAAAAGAAATAAGAGGTTATTGTATAAAAAGAGTAAAAGAATCTTGGGGCGCCTGGGTGGCTCTGTTGGTTTAACATCCAACTCTTGATTTTGGCTCAGATCATGATATAGTGTCGTGAGATTGAGTCCCACATCTGGCTCCATGCTCAGCCTCAGCGTGGAGTTTGCTTGAGATTCCCTCTCCTTCTTCCTTTCTCCCCGCTCATGCTTGCTCTCTCTCTCTCAAATAATAATAATTTAAAAAGAATAAAAGAATTTAATGCAGTTCTGTTTTCTAAAGTGAGCCATTCAAGGACTCTCTTTATGAATAATATTAAATGTCCAATCTGTATCATTTTATATTGCAACAAACCAACCATCTTCTTAAAATATATACCTTACACTTTCCTGCTTCTATCATTATCTCATTAAAAAGTGCATTTGTCGGGCACCTGGGTGGCTCAACTGGTTAAGCAACTGCCTTTGGCTCAGGTCATGATCCCGGAGTCCTGGGATCAAGTCCCACATCGGGCTCCCAGCTCAGCGGGGAGCCTGCTTCTCCCTCTGACCCTATCCCCTCTCATGCTGTTTCTCTCTCTCACTCTCTCAAATAAATAAATAAATAAATAAATAAATAAATAAATAAATAAAATCTTTAAAAAAAAGTGAATTTGTCATGATAGACAAGGAACAAAAAAAGAAGAATTATATACAGAAAATAAATACATTTGGGACAGGGGTATAAAGAATCAAACAAAAGGCCAAAATACAAATCAAAATACTGAAGAAAAACTACACAGATTGGCCTAAGCAACTGAAAGTAATGGGGGGGGGGGGATGTTTTAAGATGGTGGGAAGAGTATCTACAGGGGAAGTACAGGGGAAAATATTTATAGTAGGCCCTACCTCATTCAAACTGAGTAATTAAAGATAGAGAATCTCCTTGTGACACATGGTTATCAGTCCTTAGCAATAAATACACCTTTTTAATTTTATTTTAAGATTCTTTATTATTCATTTGAGAGAGAGAGAGAGATTGAGAGCATGAGCGGGGGGAGGGTCAGAGAGAAGGAGAAACAGACTCCTCACTGAGCAGGGAGTCCCACACAGGGCCCGATCCCAGGACCCTGGAATCACGACCTGAGCCAGAGGCAGAATTTTAACCAACTAAGCCCCCCAGGCATACCTAAATATGCCTTTTAAAATTTATTTATTTGAGAGAGAGAGAGCACGTGTGAGTGGGAGGAGAGGCAGAGGGAGAGGGAGAGGAGAATCTCCAACAGACGCCCTGCTGAGTGTGAAGCCTGACCTGGGGCTTGATCTCACGACCCTGAGATCATGACCTGAGCTGAAATCAAGAGTTGGATGCTTGACTGACTGGGCCACCCAGGCGCCCCAATAAATATGCCTTTTACTGGTCAAGGTAATTTTTATATGACATATAATCAAATAGTTGAAAAATATATTATTTCTATAACCGATGAAATTAGGGCCGAAATGAGGGGGAAATTCTAAAAAAATCAAAAGCTGTACATAAATGATTTTCAAGGCACTAAATGGAATACACAACTAGTGGTTGCAGTAGAGGTTCATATGTCATATGCTGAGAAATATATTATCTTTTTAAAAATTTTATTATGTTTATGTTAACCACCATACATTACATCATTAGTTTTTGATGTAGTGTTCCATGATTCATTGTTTGCATGTAACACCCAGTGCTCCATTCAGTATGTGCCCTCTTTAATACCCATCACCAGGGGGCGCCTGGGTGGCTCAGTTGGTTAAGTGACTGCCTTCTGCTCAGGTCATGATCCTGGAGTCCGGGGATCGAGTCCCGCATCGGTCTCCCTGCTCAGTGGGGAGTCTGCTTCTCCCTCTCCCGCTCCCCCCTCTTATGCTTTCTCTCTCATTCTCTCGCTCAAATAAATAAATAAAATCTTTAAAAAAAGAAAATACCCATCACCAGGCTAACCCATCCCCCCACCCCTACCCTCTAGAACCCTCAGTTTGTTTCTCAGAGTCCATAGTCTCTCATGGTTCGTCTCCCCCTCCGATTTTAAAGAAATCCAAAGTCTTAGTGAAGCTACTGCCTCTAATAAATTTAATAAAAACATATTTAAGGTATAAGGGTGGAAAATTCTTTTCATGCTGAAGTGACATGAACTCCATATGGCCCTGTATTTCCTTTACCTTCTGACCAGAATGTCTGTATCATAAGGGAAAATAATACTGAAAATAATATTTCTAGGGAAATAATAATTCCCTAGAGTCCTAGTTCACATACTGCCCCCTCAGGGAATATTTCCATTATCCTTAGAGAAGGACAATTGTCTTCTGTATTTCTGCATGTTACATTATATTACCCCCAGTAATTTTCCCATAGCATTAAAAATATATATATTGTCTTTTCTCTTTTATTAGATGGCATGTTACATGAAGGAGGATTTTATTCATTTTGCACTTTAGTTTTTATGTCCCACATATAATGAAATCACAGAGGAAACAATGGATGTAGTTCCTGGCCTGATGATTTGGAGTTTGAAATATATTACCGCTTACTTATTTTTCCACCACTGTTCTGCCTTTCTGAATTTCATAATTGATGTAAGGCATAAAAAGTGCTTAATGCAGTGCCTGGCACATAGTAAACACTTTTTAAATAATCACACTCATATTATTAAGTCTGTTCATTTAAGTAATCTTCTCTCCTCTTCTTCAAATACCCAGATCTTCCTACCCTGATACTGAAACCTGAGCCTCCACTCTACAGATAAACTTCTCAAAGCATAGGTAGATGTCATTAGCATTTGTAAGTAAGAGTTATGCTCCTGGGATGACGTCTCAGAATAATATTCTTTTAACTAAAACAGCAAAACAAAACCACCACCACCAACAAAAAATTATATAGAATCCATTAAATGGTATGTGAAGAAGTAAAATGGAAAACCTGGAAATCCACATACTCAGAGTGCTCTATTAAAATCAAGGAAGCCCAAATACTGCTTTGAAATAAAATGGAAATCATTTAGTCTCTCAAAACTCTGCAGTGCAAAACTTCAACAAACGCAAGGCAGGGTATCCAAGATAAGATCAGTCTGCCTCCAGCCATCCAAGGAAAAAAGCCAGTGTAACTGCCACTTGATACAAATAGCCATTTGCATTTCAGGAAGACCTGGGCTTGAGAAAACCAACTCCATTTCCACCAAAATCCTTACAAATTATGTTGGGTGTTGGAACAGAAGGAACATGAGCTGTGTATCTTGTACATCAGTTAACTGGTTCTTCTTGTGTAGCATCATTTCTTTTTGAATCTTTACAATTATACTCCCCCACTTTGAGGTTCTCACACTTAAGCATCTCCTTGCCACCAAGGTAGTGGTGGCAGCAGCTCCCCACGGTCCTGTAGTCACTGATGAGCCACAGGACACCCAGGAGCTGGGTGGCCACAGCCTCCAGAGCAGATGGCCACCATTATGGAGACTGGCCCCTCTTTACCTTCTTAAACATTTGAAGACAAATGGAAGAACAACCTAAGAGATTATTAGGGTAGAGATAACAAGCTGGTTTTAAAAATTAATGAAGTCCGGGGTGCCTGGGTGGCTTAGTCATTGGGCGTCTGCCTTTGGCTCAGGTCATGATCCCAGGGTCCTGGAATCGAGCCCCGCATCGGGCTCCCTGCTCAGCGGGGAGTCTGCTTCTCCCTTTCCCACTTCCCCTGCTTGTGTTCCCTCTCTCGCTGTGTCTCTTGAATATTTATTTATTCAAATAAATAAATAAAATCTTAAAAAAAATAAAAAAATTAATGAAGTCCAAAATATACAAATTCACAACATGAAGTTTGTGATTCTTATTGGACAAACAGAAAATATGAATGGCAAAATAGGAATATGAGACCTACAACAGAGATAGATGGATAGAGAAAGAGAGAGAGAATAGTTGAATATAGTTGCCACTATACATTAGAAACTGTCTTTTCTATTTTATGACATGACACACATTAATATCATTCAGAGCAATAATATTGTTAATGATAATAAGAGTACAGTCTTCTAATTCATCTAGATCTAATAACAAATAGCACAAACTTACTCCTCCATGTTACATATGTAAACAAGCAGTATCATTCTATAATCATGAGGAACTCTGCCACCATCTATATTCTTTAATAATCTAAGAGATATTTAAACAAATATACATTTTCACCAATTTTTTAATTTGAGCCCAATTATCTTGACGGAATCATACTTAGTTAGCAAGTTAATTCTTACTTTTAAGGTGAAGTGACAGCATTGGAATACATACTTGGAAAAAGAGATATAGCAATATCAAGTATGTTAGCTAATGCCCGGATAAATTAATAGGTAGGTATTGCTTTGTATAGATAAAGAAGAAAGAAAACTAACCATGTTCTTTGAAATTTATTACGAGATACACAATCAAGTGCTAACTATTCATTAATGTGCTTCAGGGCACTAAAAGCTTGCTCTGGGGAATATGGAAGTAGGAGAAATTGAACTTACTTTTAATGATTTTGAATTATGAGTACCATGTCTTATTAATAAACACAGTGAACAAGAAAAAAGTAAAGATTGTTTATGAATAAATTACATGATTTATGACCAGATGAGATGCAAGCATTATCTATTACAGTCCTTTGGGGACTTCATTCCCTTTTCTCCCTAACAGTATGGGACAACTGCCCCCACCTTTCTCTCACTGAAGTTGCCCTGGTCCCCCCTAATTAAAGCTGAATGCTTTCCCCTATCAAAATAAATGTCTCCTGTTGCTCTTCACTTCCCTGTTAACCAAATCCATCTCATAATTTGATAGCATTATAAATCCTCTGTAAATCTCAGCATTTTTTAAATAAATCTCTGTTAAGTAAAATATTTTACTTATTACACTGATCTTATACTTTTAATAAACTTTATTGAGACATGATTTTCCTAACTGTATAGTTCAGTTGGTCTCAGCAAATGTATGTATTCTTGTAATGTCCTCCACAATCAAAATATAGAGTATGTGCATTACTCTAAAAAGTTCTCTCCTATCTCTTGAGGTCAATCTCTGCTTCCAGATCCAGGCCTTAAGCAACCATTGAATTACTTTCTCTCACTGAGGATAAGATTTTTGATTTCTAGAATTTCAAATAAATGAAATACTAGAAATATTCCCATTCATTCTTAGCCTCTTTTACTTTTTAATGGTATTGAATGTATCAATAGTTCATTCTTCTTATTGCTGAATAATATTCCACTATATGGATATTGCAAATTATGTAGTCTTTTAAATTTTAGTGCTTTTTTAAAGTGGCCTCCATGCCCAACATGGAACTCAAACTCACAGCCCTGAGATCAAGAGTCACATGCTCTGCTGACCGAGCCAGCCAGGTGCCCCTTAAATTTTAGTACATTTATAGTGGTAGCTCATCAATTTTAATTTATATTTCCCTAATATGATGTTGAAGATTTTTTCATATAATTAGAGAGCATTAGAATATCTTCTTTCTTCCTTTTTTTTTTTTAAAGATTTATTTATTTTAGAGAGAGAGAGAGAACAAGAGCACTAGTGGGAGGGGCAGAGGGAGAGGGAGAGAGAATCTCAAACAGACTCCACACTGAATGTGGAGCCGAGGTGGGGCTCGATCTCACAACCCTGCAACCACAACCTGAACCTGAGTCAGACACTTAACCAACTGCGCCACCCAGGTGCCCCTCTAATATTGTCTTTCATAAGATATTTTCTAAACCTTTGGCCCTTTTACAAAAATTGGCTGTTTGCCTTTATTATTGAAGCCTAATTATTCTTTATATATTCTATCTAGATGCATGTCTTCTGGCAGATATAAATCTTGCAAATATTTTCTCTCAGTCTGTACCATGCCTTTCATTTTCTTGATTGTGTTCTTTGGAGACCTGAAGGTTTTTTAATTTTGATGAAGCCAAATTTATAATTTTTACTCCTGTGTTTGTAAGAAATCTTTGCCTACCCTGAGGGCATTAAGATTTTCTTCTTGAATTTTATAATTTCAGCTTTTATGTTTATGTTTATGATCCATGTTGAATCTTTTTTTAATGTATCGTGTGAGATAAAAGCATATTTGAAATTTGGGTATGTGCTAGATATTTTATACTAGGAAATTATTGTTAATCTTCTTGGAAGAAATAATAAAGTATGATTACATAGGAGAATGTTGTGATTTTTACGTATGAAAGCTGAATTAGTTTGGGGTAAATATTAATATTTTCTGCAAATTATTCTGCTCACTCAGAAAAAGAAAACCAAGAGTAAAACCCTATATGTCTAGCTACCTAGATAGATAAATAGAGCAAATATTATTGAATCTAGGCAGACACATGCATATGCACAGTAAATGTTCAGATTTTTCTGCTTGAAAGTTATCAAAATTAAAAATTAAAAAAATAAATGTAATGTTGCAAAGATTATATTCTGCCTTAATAGGATACACAAAATAGTATATTTCATGTAGTCTTAAGGATAATCATATTTAATAATAATAATAATTCTTTCAAATGTTGAGAATTGGAAGAGCTGTGTGAGCAAGAAATTGAAGATACAAATGTAGGGATCCGAAAGGGTACGTGCATCCTGATGTTTATAGCAGCAATGTCCACAATAGCCAAACTGTAGAAAGAGCCAAGATGTCCAATGACAGATGAATGGATCAAGAAGATGTGGTATATATATACAATGGAATATTACACAGCCATCAAAAGGAATGAGATCTTGCCATTTGCAATGACATGCATGGAACTGGAGGGTATTATGCTGAGCGAAATAAGTCAAACAGAGAAAGACATGTATCATATGACTGCACTGATATGAGGAATTCTTAATCTCAGGAAACAAACTGAGGGTTGCTCTAGTGGGGGGTGGGGTGGGAGGGATGGGGTGACTGGGTGATAGACACTGGGGAGGGTATGTGCTCTGGTAAGCGCTGTGAATTGTGCAAGACTGTTGAATCTCAGATCTGTACCTCTGAAACAAATAATGCAATATATGTTAAGAAAAGAAAAAAAATAGAAGATAGCAGGAGGGGAAGAATGAAGGGGGGAAATCGGAGGGGGAGACGAACCATGAGAGACGATGGACTCTGAAAAACAAACTGAGGGTTCTAGAGGGGAGGGGGGTGGGAGGATGGGTTAGCCTCGTGATGGGTATTAAAGAGGGCGTGTTCTGCATGGAGCACTGGGTGTTATGCACAAACAATGAATCATGGAACACTACATCTAAAACTAATGATGTATGGTGATTAACATAACAATAAAAAATTTTAAAAATTAATTAACCCTATAGTATTTAAACATAAAAAAAATTTAAAAAAAATTGAAGCAATTGTTTATGTATACATATCTGAAGTTCTAAAGGCAAGCCTGAAGTCCAAGGTTCAGAGGTTTCTGTTCAGGAAATTCACCTTTGAAGAAGTAATATTGGATTTCTGTGTCTCTCAGAATAAGATATGAATATATTATCTAAAGTCTACTACTGAGTCAAGGTACTTTTCTAGCTTGGGTTTATTAGGATTATTATAATAAATAATATGTTTTTGTATATTATGTATTCTCACATATGTAGTATTTCATTTGCCATTATTTCCTATTTTTACTGACTCTGCAGTACATTTAACCACCAAGTTTTGCCTCTCCAAAACTGTAGCTATGGACTTTCCTTATACCTTGGGATAGAATTGTCCACTAGTTTGCTACATACTATAGAGTGTGAATAGTTTATATAGCTTTACGTATTGCTAAAATCCTTGAGCAACAGGTCTTACTGGGATGCCTGCTGAAATCCCTGTCAAAATTTTACATCATTTATGAATTTCTGATACCCTCTGTAAATCTTGCAATTTTGTATTTCTCTGAGATTGGATAATTTCAGAAACTTGCCCTGCTTCTTGTAAATGAATGAGCAGAGTTGTTATTATAACCCTTTATCCTTAGAAGAAAAAAATTCTCTGTGTGATGTAAATAGAAAAATGTGTGTGTGTGTGTGTAATTCCTTTTAGAAATTGGAAATAATTTTTTAGAGTGCTCTCTCTTTCTCTCCTCTCTCATTTAACTTAGAAAAAAAAGGTTGAAGAAGTTCTTTTAGCTCTGCTATTGATGTGTATGTGATGGACTAGGAAGTCCTATACTTTTTAAAAACAAACTTGGCATTGCTTATCTGGATTAAAACAAATAAACATATACTTTGATATAGTGTTACCACTTCAAAAATATAACCTAAGTTTTAAAAAGTGATTAAATTCTTTGTAAAACATGTAAAAATTGCAGTGTGGCAGACACTTGGGAAATATAGTAAAATTTCAACAATAGAAGATTATTACACAAAATTCTTTATAGCCATTAAATTTTAATATTTTCTGCAACTAGCGTGAGGTTTTCAGAATTATTTTATAGACATATGAAGACAATGTTTAATGTAAAAAATAGGGTGAAAAAATGTTTATTCAGTATGATTCCATCTTTTCCTCGTACACATGAGTACAAAAATATCTGGGTACTATTTTGACTTAAATAACCATTATCTTTTCATAAAAGGATTATGAGTAATATAAATTTTCTACTTTATTTTTTCTATAATTTTAAGCTAGTTCAAAGATTTTGTAATGAGATAATATACTTTCCACATATTCTTTTAGCAGGATTCATATAGACTTACTATCCACAGGTCCAACTAACCAGCTGCCTGTTTTTGTGAATAAAATTTTATTGGAACACAGCTACATTCATTTACGTTACATATTGTCTATAACGTCTTTCATGCTACAAGGGCAGAGTTGAATAATTGCAATAACAAGAATTTATGGCCAGCTGGCACAGCCCAAATTTACAAAGTAATTATTTCTATACCTTTACAGAAAAAGCCTTCAGTTTCATTAAGTTCAAGTTTCAAGTCAATCAAGATTTCCCAAAGTTTTACACACCAGAAAGTGGATATAAAAATATTTATTATATAAATGACTTCATTTATCAGACAGATTTATTAAAATCCTACTTACATGTAAAATTGTGACTTTCTTTAATTACTATTTTAAAGCAGAAATTCACATTACTCAGAATGAAAACATATACAGTGGACTCCTTTAAACAAAATTGAAGCTTCAAATGCAAAAGCAAACTGCTTAAAGTTTTATATCCACACTGCATCTATTTAAAGACATGACAGTCATAACAAATATTCTATCTTGAAAATAGGTAATACTTCAATTATGACCACTGTTTAAAGAACAGAGCTCGCCAAAAAAAATAATAATAATAAAATAAAATAAAGAACAGAGCTCAGGGCAGAGAACTCACTGGCCTCTCTTTCCTTTTTACTATTATTCTGTCTCACTTTGAATTCTGAGGTAATAGGAAAGATAGTGACTTCTCAATGACGTAAACCACAGGGTTCTTTGTGATCCACAATTTAGTCCTGCTCTTAAAAATTGAGGGGATGAGGGGGGGCGGAGCAAGATGGCGGAGGAGTAGGAGACCTGGATTTCGTCTCCTCTCAGGAATTCAGCTGGATAGGGATCAAACCATTCGGAACACCTACAAACTCAACAGGAGATCTAAGAAAAGAAGAGCAACAACTCTCTCATCAGAAAAGCGACCACTTTCTGGAAGGTAGGACGTGCGGAGAAGTGAATCCGAGGCGATATTCGGGAGGATAGATGGCGGGGGAGGGGCCTCTGTCGGCCGCTCCTGGCAAGTGATAGAACCACGGAGCACAAAATCAGAACTTTTAAAAGTCTGCTCCGCTGAGGGACGTCACTCTGGTGGCTAAGCGGGGGGTAGAACCCTCCGGGACAGTGTGGTCTCAGGACCCTCGGGGTCACAGAAAGACCGGGGGTGCCTGAGTGTGGCAGAGCTCCCAGGTAATGGAGCAGGGAAGCCGGCTGCAGAGGCGGAGCCCAGGCGCTGGCTCTCAGCTCGGGGTTGCCATAAACCGTGATCTGCGGCACAGTCGGGCCACTGCTCCTTCAGCAGGGACCCAACAAGTGGCAGATCCAGGGAGACTCACCTTCCTCCCCCGGGAGGAGCTGCGCGGGAGTGCACCGCAGGGATCTGCTGGGTTTGGAGACTCCACCCGGGTTGGGTGCCAGAGATAGAAACGCGCGGTCACAGGCCGGGTGAGCACGGAGTGCGGCCGGAGACCCGGGAGACGGGAGTGACTGACTGCTTTTCTCTGGGGGCTCACTGAGGAGCGGGGCCCCAAGTTCTCGGCTCCTCCAGGGCAGAGATTGGGAGGTCACCATTTTCACTCTCCGCCTCCAAAGCTGTGCGGAAAGCTTGCAGGGAACAAAAGCTCCAGAGAGCAAACCCGAGCAGATTACTTAGCCAGGAGGGGGCAAGGGTGGGGCAATTCCGCCTCCGGCAGAGACATTTGGAAGCCACGGCAACAGGCCCCTCCCCAGAAGATCAGTGAGAACAGCCAGCCAAGACCAAGTTTACCGATCAATGAGAACGGCAGAACTCCAGCACTAGGGGAATACTGCACTAGAATTCATGGCTTTTTTACCATGATTCTTTAGTCTTTCAAAGTTAATTTTTTTTAACTGTTTTTTTTTTTTTTGAATTTTTCTTTTTCCCTTTTTCAACCAACATCTTATCAATCCCTTTTTTTAAAAAAAAAATTTTATTTTTCATTTTTAGAGTCATATTCTATCCCTTCATAGTAGTTACCCGTATTTTTGGCATATATATATATAAGTTGTTCTCTCTTTAAAATTTTGAGATAGTTTCTTCTAACAGATTAAAATATACCCTAAATCTCTAGTATATGGTTTTTTCAACTCCCCTGCCTGATCACATTCTCTCCCTTTCTTTTTCTTTTTTCTTTTTTTAAATCCTCTTCTTTCTTTTTTCAAACAACTTCTTATCAATTCCTTTTATAAAATTTTTTATAATTTCCATCTTTACAGTCATATTCCATCCCTTCATCATATCAACCCTTATTTTTGTACATATATAAGTTTTTCATTCTTTAAAATTTTGGGAGGCACTTCTTTCTAAAAGACCAAAATACACCCCAAATCTAGTGTGTGGCACTGATCTATATACCAGCCTGATCATATTTGATCACATTCTGGGTTTTTTTGTTGTTGTTGTTTTGTTTTGTTTGTTTTTGTATGCTTTTATCTTTATCTTTTTCTTTTTTCTCTCCGTTTCTTTTTCCACTGCTTCAGGTCTTTTCTGATTTGTTTAGAGTATATTTTCTGGGGATGTGCTTACTCTGCTAGCATTTTGTTCTCTCATTAATCTATTCTCCTCTGCACAAAATGACAAGATGGAAAAAATTACCTCAACAAAAAGAACAAGAGGTAGTAGCGACTGCCAGGGACCTACTCAATACGGACATTAGTACGATGTCAGATCTAGAGTTCAGAATCATCACTTTAAAGATACTAGCTGGGCTTGAAAAAAATATGGAAGTTATTAGAGAAACCCTTTCAGGAGAAGTAAAAGAGCTAAAATCTAACCAAGTAGAAATCAAAAAGGCTATTAATGAGGTGCAATCAAATATGGGGGCACTAACTGCTAGGATAAATAAGGGAGAAGAGAGAATCAGTGATACAGAAGACAAAATGGTGGAAAATAAGCTGAGAAAAAGATAAACAACTACTGTATCACGAGGGCAGAATTCGAGAGATAAGCGATACCATAAGACGAAACAACATTAGAATAATTGGGATCCCAGAAGAAGAAGAAAGAGAGAGAGGGGCAGAAGGTATAATGGAGCAAATTATAGCAGAGAACTTCCCTAATTTGGGAAAGGAAACAGGCATCAAAATCCAGGAAGCACAGAGAACCCCTCTCAAAATCAATAAAAATAGGTCAACACTCCGACATCTAATAGTAAAACTTAGAAGTCTCATAGACAAAGAGAAAATTCTGAGAGCAGCTCGGGAGAAGAGATCTGTAACCTACAATGGTAGAAACATTAGATTGGCAACAGACCTATCCACAGAGACCTGGCAGGCCAGAAAGGACTGGCAGGATATATTCAGAGCACTAAAGGAGAAAAATATGCAGCCAAGAATACTCTATCCAGCTAGGCTGTCATTGAAAATTGAAGGAGAGATAAAAAGCTTCCAGGACAAACAAAAACTAAAGGAATTTGCAAACACGAAGCCAGCCCTACAAGAAATCTTGAAAGGGGTCCTCTAAGCAAAGAGAGACCCTAAAAGCAACATAGACCAGAAAGGAACACAGACAATATACGGTAACAGTCACCTTACAGGCAATACAATGGCACTAAATTCCTATCTTTCAATAGTTACCCTGAATGTAAATGGGTTAAATGCCCCAATCAAAAGACACAGGCTATCAGACTGGATTAAAAAACAGGACCCATCGATATGCTGTCTGCAGGAGACTCATTTTAGAACCAAAGACACCCCCAGATTGAAAGTGAGGGGGTGGAAAACCATTTACCATGCTAATGGACACCAAAAGAAAGCTGGGGTGGCAATCGTTATATCAGACAAATTAGACTTTAAACCAAAGACTGTAATAAGAGATGAGGAAGGACATTATATCCTACTTAAAGGATCTATCCAACAAGAAGATCTAACAATTGTAAGTATCTATGCCCCTAACATGGGAGCAGCCAATTATATAAGGCAATTAATAACAAAAGCAAAGGAACACATCGACAACAATACAATAATAGTGGGGGACTTTAACACCCCCTCACTGAAATGGACAGATCGTCTAAGCAAAAGATCAAAAAGGAAATAAAGACTTTAAATGACACACTGGACCAAATGGACTTCACAGACATATTTAGAACATTCCATCCCAAAGCAACGGAATACACATTCTTCTCTAGTCCCCATGGAACATTCTCCAGAATAGATCACATCCTAGGTCATAAATCAGGTCTCAACCGGTACTAAAAGATTGGGATCATTCCCTGCCTATTTTCAGACCCCAATGCTTTGAAACTAGAACTCAATCACAAGAAGAAAGTCGGAAAGAACTCAAATACATGGAGGCTAAAGAGCATCCTACTGAAGAATGAATGGGTCAACCAGGAAATTAAAGAAGAATTAAAAAAATACATGGAAACCAATGAAAATGAAAACACAACTATTCAAAATCTTTGGGATGCAGCAAAGGCAGTCCTAAGAGGAAAGTATATAGCAATACAAGCCTTTCTCAAGAAACAAGAAAGGTCTCAAGTACACAACCTAACCCTACACCTAAAGGAGCTGGAGAAAGAACAGCAAATAAAGCCTAAACCCAGCAGGAGAAGAGAAATAATAAAGATCAGAGCAGAAATCAATGAAATAGAAACTAAAAGAACAGTAGAACAGATCAACGAAACTAGGAGCTGGTTCTTTGAAAGAATTAACAAGATTGATAAACCCCTGGCCAGACTTATCAAAAAGAGAAGAGAAATGACCCAAATCAACAAAATCATGAATGAAAGAGGAGAGATCACAACCAACACCAAAGAAATACAAACAATTGTAAGAACATATTATGAGCAACTCTATGGCAGCAAATTAGATAACCTGGAAGAGATGGATGCATTCCTAGAGATGTATCAGCTACCAAAACTGAACCAGGAAGAAATAGAAAACCTGAACAGACCTATAACCACTAAGGAAATTGAAGCAGTCATCAAAAATCTCCCAACAAACAAAAGCCCAGGGCCAGATGGCTTCCCAGGGGAATTCTACCAAACATTTCAAGAAGAATTAATACTTATTCTTCTGAAACTGTTCCAAAAAATAGAAATGGAAGGAAAACTTCCAAACTCATTTTATGAGGCCACCATTACCTTGATCCCCAAACCAGACAAAGACCCCATCAAAAAGGAGAATTACAGACCAATATCCCTGATGAACATGGATGCAAAAATTCTCACCAAAATACTAGCCAATAGGATCCAACAGTACATTAAAAGGATTATTCACCACGACCAAGTGGGATTTATCCCTGGGCTGCAAGGTTGGTTCAACATCCGCAAATGAATCAATGTGATACAATACATTAACAAAAGAAAGAACAAGAATCATATGATCCTCTCAATAGATGCAGAAAAAGCTTTTGACAAAGTACAGCATCCTTTCTTGATCAAAACTCTTCAGAGTATAGGCATAGAGGGTACATACCTCAATATCCTAAAAGCCATCTATGAAAAACCTACAGCGAATATCATTCTCAATGGGGAAAAACTGAGAGCTTTCCCCCTAAGGTCAGGAATGCAGCAGGGATGTCCACTATCACCACTGCTATTCAACATAGTATTGGAAGTCCTAGCCACAGCAATCAGACAACAAAAAGAAATCAAAGGCATCCAAATTGTCAAAGAAGAAGTCAAACTCTCACTCTTTGCAGATGATATGATACTTTATGTGGAAAACCCCAAAGACTCCACCCCAGAACTGCTAGAACTCATACAGGCATTCAGTCAAGTGGCAGGATATAAAATCAATGCACAGAAATCAGTGGCATTCCTATACACCACCAATAAGACAGAAGAAAGAGAAATTAAGGAGTCGATCCCATTTACAATTGCACCCAAAACCATAAGATACCTAGGAATAAATCTAACCAAAGAGACAAAGGATCTGTACTCAGAAAACTATAAAATACTTATGAAAGAAATTGAGGAAGACACAAAGAAATGGAAAAACATTCTGTGCTCATGGATTGGAAGAACAAATATTGTGAAGATGTCAATGCTACCTAGAGCAATCTACACATTCAATGCAATCCCTATCAAAATACCATCCACTTTTTTCAAAGAAATGGAACAAATAATCCTAAAATGTGTATGGAACCAGAAAAGACCCTGAATAGCCAGAGGAATGTTGAAAAAGAAAAGCAAAGCTGGCGGCATCACAATTCCGGACTTCCAGCTCTATTACAAAGCTGTCATCATCAAGACAGTATGGTACTGGCACAAAAACAGACACATAGATCAATGGAACAGAATAGAGAGCCCAGAAATGGACCCTCAACTCTATGGTCAACTCATCTTTGACAAAGCATGAAAGAATCTCCAATGGAACAAAGACAGTCTCTTCAACAAATGGTGTTGGGAAAATTGGATAGCCACATGCAGAAGAATGAAACTGGACCATTTCCTTACACCACACACAAAAATAGACTCCAAATGGTTGAAAGACCTCAATGTGAGACAGGAGTCCATCAAAATCTTAAAGGAGAACACAGGCAGCAACCTCTTTGACCTCAGACGCAGCAACTTCTTCCTAGAAACATCGCCAAAGGCAAGGGAAGCAAGGGCAAAAATGAACTCTTGGGACTTGATCAAAATAAAAAGCTTTTGCAAAGCAAAGGAAATAGTCAACAAAACCAAAAGACAACCGACAGAATGGGAGAAGATATTTGCAAATGACATATCAGATAAAGGGCTAGTATCCAAAATCTATAAAGAACTCATCAAACTCAACACCCAAAGAACAAAGAAGCCAATCAAGAAATGGGCAGAAGACATGAACAGACATTTTTCCAAAGAAGACATCCAAATGGCCAACAGACACATGAAAAAGTGCTCAATATCCCTCGGCATCAGGGAAATCCAAATCAAAACCTCAATGAGATACCACCTCACAGCAGTCAGAATGGCTAAAATTAACAAGTCAGGAAATGACAGATGTTGGTGGGGATGCGGAGAAAGGGGAACTCTCCTACACTGTTGGTGGGACTGCAAGCTGGTGCCCCCACTCTGGAAAACAGTATGGAGGTTCCTTAAAAAGTTGAAAATAGAGCTACCATATGATCCAGCAGTTGCACTACTGGGTATTTACCCCAAAGATACAAAAGTAGGGATCCGAATGGGTACGTGTACCCCGATGTTTATAGCAGCAATGTCCACAATAGCCAACCTGTGGAAAGAGCCAAGATGTCCATGGACAGATGAATGGATAAAGAAGTTGTGGTATATATACACAATGGAATATTATGCAGCCATCAAAAAGAATGAGATGTTGCCATTTGCAACGACGTGGATGGAACTGGAGGGTATTATGTTGAGCGAAATAAGTCAAACAGAGAAAGACATGTATCATATGACCTCACTGATATGAGGAATTCTTAATCTCAGGAAACAAACTGAGGGTTGCTGGAGTGGGGGGTGGGGCGGGAGGGATGGGGTGACTGGGTGATAGACACTGGGGAGGGTATGTGCTCTGGTAAGCGCTGTGAATTGTGCAAGACTGTTGAATCTCAGATCTGTACCTCTGAAACAAATAATGCAATATATGTTAAGAAAAAAAAAAAGAAGCAGAAGGTAGCAGGAGGGGAAGAATGAAGCGGGGGAAATCGTAGGGGTAGACGAACCATGAGAGACGTTGGACTCTGAAAAACAAACTGAGGGTTCTGGGGCGGAGGGGGTTAGGAGGATGGGTTGACCTGGTGGTGGGTATTGAGCAGGGCACGTTTTGCATGGAGTACTGGGTGTTATGCACAAACAATGAATCATGGGACACTACATCTAAAAGTAATGATGTAATGTATGGGGATTAACATAAGAATAAAAAAAATTTAAAAAAGAAATTGAGGGGATGAAATCAATACATGTGACAATGTACAAAGGCCTAATACCAGAGTTCTCAACTGAAAGGTGCAGGATTCTATAAATGCTTCAGGAATTCCTTTCAATAGAGTGTTGCCTAGACATTACTATAGATTTTCTAAAGAGGGCTTTAGCAATTCTGATGGTCTGGAATATAATTCTCCAATTTTCCTAAATTCATGCTGATTTTCTCTTCCTCTTCTTCCCAGTGTAGTTCTAGTTTATTGACTTCCTATTTTATTCCTTCTCCCTCTTTGACAGAATAAAAGATCTGAAAGAACACTCTAATCAACAGGCTGCATGCATGCTTGCTGCAGTCCTGACAATTAACACAGGCTACCAGGAGAGTAATTTCTGTTTTCTCAGGTCAGGTTTCTTTTCTTGTAACAATGCTGACAGGCAAAATGGAGCCACAAGAATACGTAAAGCAGCTTGGCTAATTTGAAGTGACCACGTTCAAATAAGTGAAAGAAATAATACATTTATATTGCACCCAAGAAGTTCTCATCATGCATGGAGGCTTGGTGTAATTTATTTTGCTAACTACTGGGTCTATCCACTGTGATCCCATCCTTGGTCCACCTCACAAATCCTCCTCAAATTCCTGTCCAGATCTTCAATCAGAATGGAACTAGCTAGACCACAAGATGATGAGCTGCTAATTACTCTTTTCTAATGGACCTATTATTTATCTCATTATAATATCATTAGTATATGGGAGTGGCCCTATGACCTGAACATCCAGTGCTTATACAGTTTAATATTTGTCTAGAACATTTTTCAACTTGGTTGGACTGCTATCGTGACTTTAGTCCATCCCCTCATGGTAATGACTAGAAAAATATAAATGTATTGTGTTTCTTATAATCTTGATTGAGAAAGTCAACCATGTAAATTTTTCCTCTTTATTTTACTGATTAGGGCAACTTAGCATAAAACTGAAAACATTTTCAGACACTCATATAACATGATTTGTACCCAGAGCTTATAAGGCTTTTTATAGATATAAAACTGTAATGTATAACTATGTATGTACTTTAAGGGAGGAAAATTAATTTTCCCTCTACCCTTCTGAGTTATTGGCTGAGACCCCTCATATAATAAAAGACAGATTAACAAAAGAAAGACAAACTGAAGTTTATTAACATGTATACTTCATGTATACATGGAGACACCCAGGAAAAGATAAGTAACCCAAAGAGTTGGCTTTAAAATTCAGGATTAAATACCATCTTAACGGGGAGATGGAGGGGGATGTAGGCTTCTCAGAGGAGATTAAGTGGTTTTTTTAGGAAAGATGAGTGGATTCTTGGAAGAATAGATGGGAAGGGCACCTGGGTGGCTCAGTGGGCTGAGCATCGGACTCTTGCTTTCAGCTCAGGTCACCATCTCAGGGTCATGATCTCAGGGTCATGAGACTGAGGCCTGTGTTGGGCTCCACACTGGGTGTGGAGCCTACTTGGGATTCTCTCTCTCTCCCTCTCCCTCTGCTCCTCCTCTCTCTCTCTCTCTAAGAAAGAACAAGAGAGAGAGAGAGAAGGAAGGAAAGGAAGGAAGGAAAGGAAAGAAAAGAAAAGGAAAGAAAGAAAAAAAGAAAGAGAAAGAATAGTTGGGAGGCCTGGTGGTTTGTGACACAGTCTGTGTGGTGTCATCTTCAGGTGTCCTCTCTGGTGATGAAAGTCAGTCCTCCCTGGTGATAAAACACCCAGGGAGGGGATCTGTGACAGTTAAGTTCATTTTGAAGGATCCTTCTTTAGATGGGTTAGGAAGTTCAGAGAGAGTGTTTGTTGTTTTTCAAGTGCCTATAGCTCAAAATGATCAACATAACAAAGAGGCATGTTTTGGAGTGGCATATTCTGTTGTCCTTTAGCATATACATACATTTAACAACATCATACTAGTATTTCATTTTGAATCATTAAGTTCTCTTATTCATATTTATCACTTCCTATCAAACCAACTTAGATAAAATTAAAATGTATTTTTGTCTTTTGTGATAATTTTTTTTGGTATATTTAGTCCATGGTCATCTTCCTTCTCCATATTTCTGTATCAAACACTAAAAGTACCTTCTTCCTGCCCTCAGATTACCCATTAAAATGTACTGTAATATTTTCTTTTCTCTGAAATAGGACTCCCTAATCTGAATCAACATTTGTTCATTCTCCCTCATCACGATATGTGTGTGCAGTATCATATGCTGTATGATTTGGTTCACTATTAACTATTACAATTATTATTACAATTAATTAAGGCTAAAGTATGTTGAGGATGGGGCACCTGGGTGTCTCAGTCGTTAAGCGTCTGCCTTTGGCTCAGGTCACGATCCCAGGGTGCTGGGATTGAGACCCGCATTGGGCTCCTTGCTTGGCAGGAAGCCTGCTGCTTCCTCTCCCACCCCCACCCCCTGCTTGTGTTCCCTCTCTCGCTGTGTCTCTCTCTGTGAAATAAATAAATAAAATCTTAAAAAAAATAAAGTATGTTGAGGAAATATAATTAAAAACAAAATTTCCTCCCAAACCAGAAAATCTCTTCACAAAGGTGTAAGAGAAAGAAAACAGTTATATTATTGAATGAAAATTAAACCAGAATGTGATGCATATCACAGGCAGTCTTATAAAGAGTTGAGACAGAAAGATATCTCATCCTTTTATTATAGCTAAGTAGATACACCCCATGGCATACATGTTCTTTTTTTTTTTTAAAGATTTTATTTATTTCACAGAGAGAGACAGCAGGAGAGGGAACACAAGCAGGGGGAGTGAGAGAGGGAGAAGCAGGCTTCCCGCGGAGCAGGGAGCCCGATGTGGTACTCGATCCCAGGACCCTGGGATCATGACCTGAGCGGAAGAGCGTCGCTTAACGACTGAGCCACCCAGGTGCCCCGGCATACATGTTCTTAAGATAAACAATGACCAGTCTGCAAGTAAGAAAGAGGACTAGACAACATTTATCCCACATAGTTTATCCTAAATGCATCTAGCATTTGGGGTGACCATCTGTGCTAGTTAATAGGATTTATCCAAAGAAAAATAAACTTTTTATGTCTTCATGACAGGGAATAGTTTTGGAGCAAGTCATCACAGGAGCTAAGTGTGTATAACTGGGAGATCAGAGCATCATCTTCCTTGATTACATTTCAAGAGGTAGTTCCCAGGTCCTTGAGAAAGAGGCTTATTTAGCTTTTAAAGGATTCATATATATTTTAAAGAGACAGAAAAAGAATTACAACTGTAATTCTAAACCTAAATCAAATGCTCTTAGAAAAGGGGGATATAGGGAATTTCTTTCCTTATTTTCAACAGGGAGAGGTTTTTTAATTTTATTTTTCTTTAAATTTGTGTTTGCCTATACGAGTGATAATGACTAATAATAAATGTGTAAGCTAATTCCTTTAGAATGTCTAATTTCTGATTTGGGACAAGTATAAATAGGTACTTTTAAATCAAAGAACTGATATTGAATGTTAAAAATTGAAATTGTGATCTTTCAACTACATGGTTGCCTGGAAATTAGTATAAGCAAGATTTCTATTCCTAATCAGATATGATAAATAAAATTCAACAAATTTACTTTTCAAGCACATATCTACATTAAAACAAAACAGTCCTTATGCACATGCACACACACATCCTTAAATAATGGTAGAAATGTATTAAGAATTTAAATTCAAAGTAATTAGATTAAATTCTGATGTTATGGTAGCCCAGCGGGCTTTACATGAAATTTGGAGTTTTTGAAATACACCAAAAGAAAGAAGATGTGTATGGCCTTAGGGACATACAAGGCAATAATCTAGAACTGAGACACCAGCATGAAGTCCAAATGCTGAAAATAATCCCCTCAACACACACACACACACACACTCCATGAGTAGGCCATGAGGAAATTTGGCACAAGTGCCCCAAAATATTCTACTATGAGGGGAAAAGTGTATTTGTATTAAAGAACCTATTATAATAAATATAAATGAAAAAATATTTAATTTCCATAAAAAGATACAAATATGTAAGTTGGGTTAAGGAATGTAGAAAATATTGTGAGGTGGCTCAACATAACTAATAGGAGTTGAATTTAGTAACCGTAAGTAAAGAGATAGCTTCAGGAAAAAAATTAGAGGAGACAGTCTTCTTTGATGAATACAGGAACAATGTTAAAATAAATTGTGTCCTTCCCTTAAACAGCAACAACAAAACTCTCACGGAGGTGGCAGAAAGCATTTAGTATGCAGGATTCTGCAGTGTAAAACATATAGAAACTTGTAAGGTACAAAATATAGCTCAATGTTGGGTAAAGAATTTCAGGAAGAACTTTCTTTCCTATAGTGAGTATATGCTATCTAACTTCTTCCACAAAGAACATATTCTAGAGAACATCGTTTCCCACTCGATTATATTAAAATAGAAGAAAGGGCAAACAGGGAATTGAAATGCATGCACTTTAGAAAAGACACATAAAGAAGAACAAATTTTAACTTTATAGAGCAATTCTCATCTGTGGCATAATGTTTATTCAGTGATTTCCATTTTTACCACCTGCAAGACTGGGGGCACCTTATTTTAAAAGATTAGGAAATAAAGGATAATACAATATCAGGAGACTAAGTATATCTATTGAAACCAGAAAGGGAAGCACAGAGAAGTGTAAAAAGGAACCTTTGAACATCATTTTCTCTCTATGCCTTTTTTCCCCCCTAATGGGATTCATCCTTTACAAGGGTACTTTGCTTTGGCCTACATATCTGAATGGCATAAAAGTACTCCTAAATTCTAGGAGTTGCCACGATTGCTGACTTGGTTTTTTTAATTTTTCTGCTGTTCTGGAGTTATCCTGATGCTCTAGACCAACTGTTTTTCTTGCTTATATAGTAGTGCTATAGTCTACAGTGGGTCTAGACCAACTTAAGTGATTGTAAGGGCAAGTAAAGATTCCTTCTATGAGGAATAGTCCTAGAGGATGAGAAGTCCAGGATGTTGGAGTCTGTGATGAGTAAAGGGTCAGGAGGGTTATAATAGTATTTTGTTTCACTCTAAATGTGAAATTAAGGAAACCCATTCTCATGGATATATACCCTTGTGCTGTCCAGCCCTGGAGTCTTAACTTGCACAAAGAGAAGCACTCTGGATTTCACCAGCCCCATCCCCATTTCACCCACTTTTCAGCAAAACCCATTTAGACCACACACCCATCAGAAGACACAAAGGAGAACATTACAGACATGCACTTAGTAGTTTACCTCTCTGTGGTCTAAATGGGCATCTGTGAGGATGTTTGAGAACAATTACAATAGACATATAGGATTCCTAGGGGTAGAGAGGGTAGATTCTGTAATTTTTATGTCACTTTGCCATGTTTGTCCTTTTTTGCCCCTCCCATTATCTGTGAAAAATAGTAGTTACTGTAAAACAAATGTTAGAAAATAAAAGTTTATGAAACTATGCAATGAACTAGAAAATAAGATGCTGTGAAGGAAAGGATAGTGGTTTTTGAGTTGGCCAGATTTGAATTTCAGACTTTTCCAAGTACTAACTGTGTGACTTTGGCAAGTTAACTTCTCTGAACACTAACTTTGTCACTATGTATGTCATGTAGCACAGTGATTGACACATTAATTTTCAAGAATTTGTCACTATAAAAATACACTGCCTTTAGCTTTGTCACCATTCTGTCATTTGTTTTACCATGTGAACAACAAGATGGGGTATTCAATTTACTTGAAAGGTTTTAAGAGAATTTCAAGCTAACACCAAATTAGAAATTGACATCTATTTTAATAACAATCTGCTTTCTATTCTGTATGAGATACTCTGTGCACTGTCTCACATCAGCCTAACCTCATCTGTAATTACAGCTGTAGTGGCAGAGGACAACTCTCTTGGGGCCTTGACTAACAATAACTATGGCACTTGATATATGGTTTCAAATCAGTAGAATCTTTTCTCTTCAGTCCCACTTATGTAGGAAAATTAGTCCAATTCCCTTTTACATGAGAAGGAAAACAGTGCATATGTGCTGTTTTGTCCCAGGCTGTGCTGTCATGATTTCAGTCACAATGTGGTCTAGAAGAGCTTTATTTTCTTAATTTCTGAAGAATCTCATGCTAGTTCATTAATAACATGAAGTTAATTGGTTCTAGTGATCAAGCAATCCCCTGTAGGATAGATGCATGGCAGAATGTGGGAGAAAATTACTACAGAGATTAACATCCTGCCTCATCATAAAAGTGCTTAGGGATTCAGTGGTTTGAAAGGTTATCAGGACATTCCCTTAAAGGTAAAGAGCAAGTTGTCAGCCTCTTAGTCTTTGCGGAAGAAGTGTAACACTTAGTGGGTTTCTTTGGATTTGGGAGATTGTATGTACTGTATTTGAGTATACTGCTGAAAAGTCTTAGAGGGTGCAGGAAGATACTAGTTTTGAGTAGGGCCCCAAGACAGTGAGCTCTGCATTAGGTCAGGACAGGAGAAGGTGGATGTCCCAGCTCAAGCATAAAGAAGAAATTTGTCCTTCCTCTGCCTTTTTGTTCTATTCAGGCCCTCAGAATTGGATGATTCCCACCTCCACTGGTGAAAGCAATCTTCTTTACTCAGGCTACCGATTCAAAGATAGTCTTTTTGGGTGCCTGGGTGGCTCAGTCGTTAGGCTTCTGCCTTCATCTCAGGTCATGATCTCAGGGTCCTGGGATTGAGTCCTGCATCAGGCTCCGTGCTCAGCAGAGAGTCTGCTTTGCCCTCTGCCTGCTGCTTACCCTGCTTGTGCTCTCTCTGTCAAATAAATAAATATAATTTAAAACAAACAGACAAACAAACAAAAAAACTAAGATAGTCTTTTCCACGTACACCATTACAGAAACACCCAGAAATAACATTTTACCAGCTATTTGGATATCACTTAGCTCAGTCAAATTGACACATAAAATGAATCATCACACCCTCTAACTTTGAATATAGAAGGGAATGACCTATGACATAGAACTTAAGTCTTCTAAGGGAAAAAATAACATAAGCAATTTGGAGTGAGTACTTCCTTTTGTTTCTTCAAATCTGTGATACATATATCTAGATATCCATACTTAAATTCCTCTTGAAGTGATTAGACACAATGTGGTATCTGTGGCATATTGTACAAATAAATCTTTACTTTCTGTCCTGCCTTATTTGCAAGTCAACAAATGAATTCTAGATAAAAAGATATGCTTTCGGAGCAAGATGGCAGAGGATTAGGAGACCTGGATTTCATCTGGTCTCAGGAATTCAGCTGGATAGGGATCAAACCATTCTGAACACCTACAAACTCAACAGGAGATTGGAGAAAAGAATAGCAACAACTGTCTGAACAGAAAAGCGACCACTTTCTGGAAGGTAGGACGTGTGGAGAAGTGAATCCGAGGCGATATTTGGGAGGATAGATGGCAGGAGAGGGGCCTCCATCAGCCACTTCTGGCAAGTGATAGAGCTGCAAAGCACAAAATTGGAACTTTTAGAAGTCGGCTCTGCTGAGGGATGTCACTCCAGTGGCTAAGCGGGGGGTGGAACCCTCGTGGGACAGTGTGGTCTCAGGACCCTCAGGGTCACAGAAAGACTGGGGGTGCCTGAATGCAGCAGAGCTCCCACATATTGGAGAGGGAAGCCGGCTGCAGAGACGGAGCTGAGGCACGGGCTCTCAGCTCGGGGTTGCCATAGACCGTGATCTGGGCCACAGTCGGGCCACTGCTCCTCCAGCAGAGACCCAACAAGCGGCAGGTCTGGGGAGACTCCCTTTCCTCTCCTGGGAGGAGAGGTGCGGGAATGCACTGCAGTGATCTGCTGGGTTTGGAGACTCCACACAGGGTCAGGTGACAGAGATAGAAACGCTAGGTCACAGGCTGGGTGAGCACGGAGTGCGGCGGGAGACCGGGAGACGGGAGTGACTGACTGCTTTTCTCTGGGGGCTCACTGAGGAGCGGGGCCCCGAGTTCTCGGCTCCTCCAGGGTGGAGATTGGGAGGCCGCCATTTTCACTCTCGGCCTCCAAAGCTATACGGAAAGCTTGCAGGGAAAGCAAACCCGAGCAGATATACTTAGCCCGGACCGGCAAGGGAGGGGCAATTCTGCCTCTGGCAAAGACATTTGGGAACCATGGCAACAGGCCCCTCCCCCAGATGATCAGTGAGAACAGCCAGGCAAGACCAAGTTTACCAATCAATGAGAACAGCAGAACTCCAGCACTAGGGGACTACTGCACATAGAATTCATGGCTTTTTTACCATGATTCTTTAGTCTTTCAAAGTTAATTTTTTTTTAACTGTCTTTTTTCTTTTTTTTGAATTTTTCTTTTTCCCTTTTTTAACCAACATCTTATAAATCCCTTTTTTAAAAAAAACATTTTTATTTTTCAATTTTAGAGTCATATTCTATCCCTTCATAGTAGTTACCCATATTTTTGGCATATATATGTAAGTTGTTCTTTCTTTAAAATTTTGAGATAGTTTCTTCTAACAGATCAAAATATACCCTAAATCTCTAGTGTATGGTTTTTTTCTACTCCCCTGCCTGATCACATTCTCTCCCTTTTTTTTTCTTTTCTGTTTTTTTGTAAATCCTCTTTTTCTTTTTTCAAACAACTTCTTATCAATTCCTTTTTTTTTTTAAAGATTTTTTTTATTTATTTGAGAGAGAGAGAGAATGAGAGAGAGATCACGAGCGGGAAGAGGGTCAGAGGGAGAAGCAGACCCCCCGCTGAGCAGGGAGCCCAATGTGGGACTCGATCCTGGGACTCCAGGATCATGACCTCAGCTGAAGGCAGTTGCTTAACCAACTGAACCACCCAGGCACCCTTATCAATTCCTTTTATAAAATTTTTTATAATTTTCATCTTTACAGTCATATTCTATCCCTTCATCATATCAACCCTTATTTTTGTACATATATAAGTTTTTCTTTCTTTAAAATTATGGGAGGCACTTTCTTCTAACAGACCAAAATACACCCAAAATCGAGGGTGTGGCACTGATCTATGTACCAGCCTGATCATATTTGATCATATTCTGGTTTTTTGTTTGGTTTTGTTCTGTTTTTGTTTGTTTTTATCTTTATCTTTTTCTTTTTTCTCTCTTTCCCTTTCTTTTTCCCCTGCTTCATGTCTTTTCTGATTTGTTTAGAGTATATTTTCTGGGGACATTATTACCCTGTTACCATTTTGTTCTCTCATTAATCTATTCTCTTCTGGACAAAATGAGAAGACGGAAAAAATCACCTCAACAAAAAGAACAAGAGGTAGTACCGACTGCCAGGGACCTACTCAATACGGACATTAGTACGATGTCGAATCTAGAGTTCAGAATCATCACTTTAAAGATATTAGCTGGGCTTGAAAAAAGCATGGAAGTTATTAGAGAAACCCTTTCTGGAGAAATAAAAGAACTAAAATCTAACCAAGTAGAAATCAAAAAGGCTATTAATGAGGTGCAATCAAATATGGGGGCACTAACTGCTAGGATGAATGAGGCAGAAGAGAGAATCAGTGATACAGAAGACAAAATGGTGGAAAATAAAGAAGCTGAGAAAAAGATAACTACTGTATCACGAGGGCAGAATTCGAGAGCTGAGCGATACCATAGGACAAAACAACAGAATAATTGGGATCCCAGAAGAAGAAGAGAGAGAGAGGGGCAGAAGGTATAATGGAGCAAATTATAGCAGAGAACTTCCCTAATTTGGGGAAGGAAACAGGCATCAAAATCCAGGAAGCACAGAGAAACCCTCTCAAAATCAATAAAAATAGGTCAACACCCCAAAATCTAATAGTAAAACTTACGAGTCTCATAGACAAAGAGAAAATCCTGAGAGCAGCTCAGGAGAAGAGATATGAAACCTACAATGGTAGAAACATTAGATTGGCAACAGACCTATCCACAGAGACCTGGCAGGCCAGAAAGGACTGGCAGGATATATTCAGAG
Source organism: Mirounga leonina (assembly GCF_011800145.1). Lineage (NCBI taxonomy): Eukaryota > Metazoa > Chordata > Mammalia > Carnivora > Phocidae > Mirounga > Mirounga leonina. The sequence goes on along the minus strand of NW_023270380.1, from coordinate 18,238,036 downwards.
CACTAAAGGAGAAAAATATGCAGCCAAGAATACTCTATCCAGCTAGGCTGTCATTGAAAATTGAAGGAGAGATAAAAAGCTTCCAGGACAAACAAAAACTAAAGGAATTTGCAAACACGAAGCCAGCCCTACAAGAAATCTTGAAAGGGGTCCTCTAAGCAAAGAGAGACCCTAAAAGCAACATAGACCACAAAGGAACACAGACAATATACGGTAACAGTCACCTGACAGGCAATACAATGGCACTAAATTCCTATCTTTCAGTAGTTACTCTGAAATCAAATGGGCTAAATGCCCCAATTAAAAGACACAGGCTATCAGATTGGATTAAAAAACAAGACTCATTGATATGCTGTCTGAAGGAGACTCATTTCAGACCCAAAGACACCCCCAGAATGAAAGTGAGGGGGTGGAAAACCATTTACCATGCTAATGGACACCAAAAGAAAGCTGGGGTGGCAATCCTTATATCAGACAAGTTACGTTTTAAACCAAAGACTGTAATAAGAGATGAGGAAGGACACTATATCCTACTTAAAGGGTCTATCCAACAAGAAGATCTAACAATTGTAAATATCTATGCCCCTAACATGGAAGCAGCCAATTATATAAGGCAATTAATAACAAAAGCAAATGAACACATCGACAACAGTACTATAATAGTGGGGGACTTTAACACCCCCCTCACTGAATTGGACAGATCGTCTAAGCAAAAGATCAACAAGGAAATAAAGACTTTAAATGACACACTGGACCAAATGGACTTCACAGACATATTCAGAACATTCCATCCCAAAGCAACGGAATACACATTCTTCTCTAGTCCCCATGGAACATTCTCCAGAATAGATCACATCCTAGGTCATAAATCAGGTCTCAACTGGTACCAAAAGAATGGGATCATTCCCTGCCTATTTTCAGACCCCAATGCTTTGAAACTAGAACTCAATCACAAGAGGAGAGTCGGAAAGAACTCAAATACATGGAGGCTAAAGAGCATCCTACTAAAGAATGAATGGGTCAACCAGGAAATTAAAGAAGAATTAAAAAAATACATGGAAACCTATGAAAATGAAAACACAACTGTTCAAAAATTTGGGATGCAGCAAAGGCAGTCCTAAGAGGCAAGTATATAGCAATGCAAGCCTTTCTCAAGAAACAAGAAAGGTCTCAAGTACACAACCTAACCCTACACCTAAAGGAGCTGGAGAAAGAACAGCAAATAAAGCCTAAACCCAGCAGGAAAAGAGAAATAATAAAGATCAGAGCAGAAATCAATGAAATAGAAACTAAAAGAACAGTAGAACAGATCAATGAAACTAGGAGCTGGTTCTTTGAAAGAATTAACAAGATTGATAAACCCCTGGCCAGACTTATTAAAAAGAAAAAAGAAATGACCCAAATCAACAAAATCATGAATGAAAGAGAGATCACAACCAACACCAAAAAATACAAACAATTATGAGAACATATTATGAGCAACTCTATGCCAGCAATTTGGATAACCTGGAAGAAATGGATGCATTCCAAGAGATGTATCAACTACAAAAACTGAAGCAGGAAGAGATAGAAAACCTGAACAGACCTATAACCACTAAGGAAATTGAAGCAGTCATCAAAAATCTCCCAACAAACAAAAGCCCAGGGCCAGATGGCTTCCCAGGGGAATTCTAGCAAACATTTCAAGAAGAATGAATACCTATTCTTCTGAAACTGTTCCAAAAAATAGAAATGGAAGGAAAACTTCCAAACTCGTTTTACGAGGCCACCATTACCTTGATCTCAAAACCAGATGACCCCATCAAAAAGGATAATTACAGACTGATATCCCTTATGAACATGGATGCAAAAATTCTCACCAAAATACTAGCCAATAGGATCCAACAGTACATTAAAAGGATTATTCACCACGACCAAGTGGGATTTATCCCTGGGCTGCAAGGTTGGTTCAACATCCGCAAATCGATCAACGTGATACAATACATTAACAAAAGAAAGAACAAGAATCATATGATCCTCTCAATAGATGCAGAAAAAGCATTTGACAAAGTACAGCATTCTTTCTTGATCCAAACTCTTCAGAGTATAGGGATAGAGGGTACATACCTCAATATCATAAAAGCCATCTATGAAAAACCTACAGCGAATATCATTCTCAATGGGGAAAAACTGAGAGCTTTCCCCCTAAGGTCAGGAACGCGGCAGGGATGTGCACTATCACCACTGCTATTCAACATAGTATTAGAAGTCCTAGCCACAGCAATCAGACAACAAAAAGAAATCAAAGGCATCCAAATCGGAAAAGAAGAAGTGAAACTCTCACTCTTTGCAGATGATATGTGATACTTTATGTGGAAAACCCCAAAGACTCCACCCCAAAACTGCTAGAACTCATACAGGAATTCAGTCAAGTGGCAGGATATAAAATCAATGCACAGAAATCCGTGGCATTCCTATACACCACCAACAAGACAGAAGAAAGAGAAATTAAGGAGTCGATCCCATTTACAATTGCACCCAAAACCATCAGATACCTACGAATAAATCTAACCAAAGAGACAAAGGATCTGTACTCAGAAAACTATAAAATACTAATGAAAGAAACTGAGGAAGACACAAAGAAATGGAAAAACGTTCCATGCTCATGGATTGGAAGAACAAATATTGTGAAGATGTCGATGCTACCCAGAGCAATTTACACATTCAATGCAATCCCTATCAAAATACCATCCACTTTTTTCAAAGAAATGGAACAAATAATCCTAAAATGTGTATGGAACCAGAAAAGACCCTGAATAGCCAGAGGAATGTTGAAAAAGAAAAGCAAAGCTGGCGGCATCACAATTCCGGACTTCCAGCTCTATTACAAAGCTGTCATCATCAAGACAGCATGGTACTGGCACAAAAACAGACACATAGATCAATGGAACAGAATAGAGAGCCCAGAAATGGACCCTCAACTCTACGGTCAACTCATCTTTGACAAAGCAGGGAAGAATGTCCAACGGCAAAAAGACAGTCTCTTCAACAAATGGTGTTGGGAAAATTGGATAGCCACATGCAGAAGAATGAAACTGGACCATTTCCTTACACCACACACAAAAATAGACTCCAAATGGTTGAAGGACCTCAATGTGAGACAGGAGTCCATCAAAATCTTAAAGGAGAACACAGGCAGCAACCTCTTTGACCTCAGACGCAGCAACTTCTTCCTAGAAACATCGCCAAAGGCAAGGGAAGCAAGGGCAAAAATGAACTCTTGGGACTTGATCAAAATAAAAAGCTTTTGCACAGCAAAAGAAACAGTCAACAAAACCAAAAGACAACAAACAGAATGGGAGAAGATATTTGCAAATGACATATCAGATAAAGGGCTAGTATCCAAAATCTATAAAGAACTCATCAAACACAGCGCCCAAAGAACAAAGAATCCAATCAAGAAATGGGCAGAAAACATGAACAGACATTTTTCCAAAGAAGACATCCAAATGGCCAACAGACACATGAAAAAGTGTTCAGCATCGCTCTGCATCAGGGAAATCCAAATCAAAACCTCAGTGAGGTACCACCTCACACTCGTCAGAATGGCTAAAATTAACAAGTCAGGAAATGACAGATGTTGGTGGGGATGCGGAGAAAGGAGAACCCTCCTACACTGTTGGTGGGAATGCAAGCTGGTGCAACCACTCTGGAAAACAGTATGGGGGTTCCTCAAAAAGTTGAAAATAGAGCTACCATATGATCCAGCAATTGCACTACTGGGTATTTACCCCAAAGATACAAATGTAGGGATCTGAAGGGGTACGTGCACCCCGATGTTTATAGCAGCAATGTCCACAATAGCCAAACTGTGGAAAGAGCCAAGATGTCCATCGACAGATGAAGGGATAAAGAAGATGTAGTATATATACACAATGGAATATTACACAGGCATCAAAAGGAATGAGATCTTGCCATTTGCAATGATGTGCATGGAACTGGAGTGTATTATGCTGAGCGAAATAAGTCAAACAGAGAAAGACATTTATCATATGACCTCACTGATATGAGGAATTCTTAATCTCAGGAAACAAACTGAGGGTTGCTGGAGTGGGGGGTGGGGTGGGAGGGATGGGGTGACTGGGTGATAGACACTGGGGAGGGTATGTGCTCTTGTAAGCACTGTGAATTGTGCAAGAATGTTGAATCTCAGATCTGTACCTCTGAAACAAATAATGCAATATATGTTAAGAAAAGAAAAAAAAGAAGAAGATGGCAGGAGGGGAAGAATGAAGGGGGGGAAATCGGAGGGGGAGACGAACCATGAGAGATGATGGACTGAAAAAGAAACTGAGGGTTCTAGAGGGGAGGGGGGTGGGAGGATGGGTTTGCCTGGTGATGGGTATTAAAGAGGGCATATTCTGCATGGAGCACTGGGTGTTATGCACAAACAATGAATCATGGAACACTACATCTAAAACTAATGATGTAATGTACGGTGTTTAACATAACAAGAAAAAAATTTAAAAAAAATGATATGCTTTCCTTCTCCATTGCTTTCCTCCTCTTTAAGCTTTAATATTTAATTATACGCTTATTGAATATTTTCTTTTATTTGAAAGGCAATGGATATATGCCATAAATTCTAATCAAATTAAAATTATGCTACAATGTAATTAAAACAATTTGAAAATGGTTGCCTTTAGACAGTACTTTGTGTAATGGGAGCAGTTTAAGTAGTCTGTTTTAAACATGAACACTCGAAAAGAGATGAATTACAAGTATTTTGACAAAGCATTATTTTATTTTAGAGGGTCCTCAATAATAACCTAGCAAAGAATATCATTGACAATTTAATAAAAATGCTTTAGCAGGTAGGTAGAAATTATTAAGTCATTTATATGCATTTGTGTGTGTGTACTATGCTAATTTCACAAGAGACCTGAATGTCTATGAAAAGAATGTCTTTATAATGTGAAACTCTGTCAGCTTCGTATATTATGAGCCTTTCAGTAGGGATCCATATGTAGTGTACATAGATCAGGCTAGTATGCTAATGTCTTTTCAAGGCAAGTGAGTGGTCACATTCCCTCTTTGGCCACATCTTCCCCAAAGACAGTGCATGTACATTTTGGTTTATCTCCTAAATAATCCCTCTCACCCACCACTCACAAGTACAAACAAGTATATAAATTTATCCCATAGTTTGTTTGTTTTTTACATCTAATTTGCTACCTTGAAATTATTTTTGCTTTTTATCTTCCCAAATAAAATTGGTTACATTGAATGTATTCACCATTCCTTAATTTTTGTGCGGTTATCTCTATATGAATTGGTAGCTATTATCTATTAGGTACATATTATCTATATTTTGAATAAATTATTTAGGGAGTAAATGTAAAACAACTGGATTATCTTATTTACTCAATCCCAAAATTCACAGAAAGTAGCTTAAATTTTTCCCATATCAACTGACAAAAACAAATTTACTAACTTCAAATAGCATTCTAAAAATAATTTACGTGACCCTGATGTGTACTCTGAGAAGTCTCACACCGTTGCTCCTGTCCTCTCTCTGTTGCCCCCACTCTCCATTCTTCTCCCCACTCACACCTGCAGGTAACTGATCTCATTAATTTCTGATTTACTCTTCCTGTGTGTGTATGCATGGATGTACGTACTTTTTGTTTATACAAAAAGAGCATCGTACAGATAGATATTCCTTTGTGTTTTGCTCATTTCCCTTAACAACCTAGATTGGAAATCATTCCATGTCAGTTCATAAAAATCTTCCTTTATTTTATAGCAGGACAGTGCTCCATTATATGGATGCACCAAATCTTTTTCAACTATTCTACATTTGAGCATTTAAGTTGTTTACATGTTGAAATTACAACCTTTACTGCTATAAATAACTTTGTGCAGATGTGCTTTTATGTTATTGGTGTTACATCCTCATGGTAAATTTCTAGATGTGGGTCAGAAGCTAAGCCCATATGTATATTTATTAGATAATGCAAAATGTCCCTTCATAAGGGTTTTCTAGTTTATATTACCACCAGAAATGTGTGAGAGTTCTTTTTCCCAACTCACCCACAGTTTTAATCATTTTTATTTTTTAAACAATTTTAGAGATGAGAAATGTCTCTGTGTAATTGAAATTTGCATTTCTCTATTCATGTGATTGAACATCTTTTCATAGGTTTGATGATCATATTTATATATATTTTTGTGAATTGTTACCTTTCTCACCTGTTTTTCTATCATGAACTCATTAAGTTTTTAAAAAATGTTAACTTTATTAATATCATACAAATCAGCCATTTAAAGTGTACAATAGGAAAAAAAATAAAGTATAAAATAAAGTGGGTTTTAGTGTATTCATAAGGATATGTAACCATTAGCATGGGCAATTTTAGAATATTCTCACCTCAGAAAGAAACCCTAAACCCATTAGTGTCATTCTCCATTTACCCTTGATCTCCCATCCCCTACCAGCCCTAGCTGACCACTAATATATTTTGTCTCTATAGATTTGCCTTTTCTAGATGTTTCATATGATTGTAATCATAGAATATGTATCTTTTGTGACCTATTTCTTCTGCTTAACATAATGTTTTCAAGGCTCATCTATGCTGGAGCATGTACCAATACCTCCTTTTTGTTGCCAGATAATATTCCATTGTATGGATAGACCACATTTTATTTATCCATTTATCAGTTGAAGGATGCTTGAGCTGTTTCTACTTTTTCACTATTATGAATAATGCTGCTACAAACATACATAACTATTTTTTGTGTAGATGTATATTTTGATTTCTTTTGGGGGGGATTGGTTAAATATCTAGCAGTGGAATTGCTGGATCATATGAAAATTCTTTTTTTTTTTTTTTAAGATTTTATTTATTTATTTGACAGAGAAAGAGATAGCGAGAGCAGGAACACAAGCAAGGGGAGTGGGAGAGGGAGAAGCAGGCTTCCCGCAGAGAAGGGAGTCTGATGTGGGGCTCGATCCCAGGAACCTGGGATCATGACCTGAGCCGAAGGCAGACGCTTAACGACTGAGCCACCCAGGCGCCCTGGATCATATGAAAATTCTAAGTTTTTGATGAACTGTTTTCCAGAAAAACCCAGACTGTTTTCCAAAGTGGCAGCTTCATTTTGAGGGTTCCAATTTCTCCACATCCTCACCAACACTTATTCTCTCTCTTTTTTATTATAGTAATCTCAGTAGTACCTCATTGTGGTTTTTATTTGCATTTCTCTTGCAGTCAGTGATATTGAACATCTTTTCATGTTTGCCATTCGCATATCTTCTTTAACGAAGTGTCTTTTCAGATCCTTTGCCCATTAAAAAATAACCACACAGTATGCAGCCTTTTTCTATTTGCTTCTTTTACTTAGTAATATGCATTTAAGTTTCCTCCATGTTTTTTAATGGCTTGATAGCATTTATTTTTGACACTGAATAATATTCCATAGTCTGGATGTTGCAGTTCATCCAGTCAACTGACTGAGGACATCTTGGTTCCTTCCAAGTTTTGGCAGTAATGAATAAAGCTGCTCTAAACATCCGTGTGCAGGTTTTTCATATGGACATAAATTTTCAACTCCTTTGGTTAACTACCAAGGAGTAAAATTGCTGGATCGTATTGTAAAAATATGTTTAATTTTGTAAGAAATTGCCAAACTGTCTTCCAAAGTGGCCGCACCATTTTGCATTTCCAGCAGCTGTGAAGGAGAGTTCCTGTGTCTCCGTATGCTTGCCAGCATATATTAATGTTTAAAGAATAAAATATTTAATTATCCAAGTGGCTTCCTGTGGATATTTATTTTCTAAAACTGAGTGTCACTTATAGTCAATTTGCAAAAGTAATTTAGTAATCTGAAAAAGGTTAGGTTTGTAGATTTTTCAGAAGTTTTGTGAATTACCAGATGTCATTTGCACTACTGAGTAGAGCTCAAGAACACATTACGAGTCAATCTATATTCAAATTTAGAGCTTTTCCAAATATGAAATATTCATGTTGCAAACAAACATTCTTTGGGGAGACTAAGCTATTAATATATTATCTTTTTTAGATGGGCAATAAGACTTCCCTGTCCCAGTTAACTCTGTATATGAATTAAGAGGTATAAATATATTAATGTGAAATTTGAGTAATTGTGTGCATGTTGGAGAATTCTAGCTGCATTATATAAACGAAATTCAGTATGTGATCAGAAAGTCCAATTATCTTTTGAACTATGCAACTTATGCGATCATTCACAGCTTAACATTTTTATTAATATAATCTCTGATTAATTTTTATCTATTTTTTCCTTGTCTGTTTGCATACTCATAAAATGATGTGAATTTCTTCACTTAATGTCTTTTCCCACATGATATCCTAAGCTGATTTTCAATTTACTACCTCGACAAGACAAAATTGAAAATGTGTGGTTTAGGTCTGGTAACTTCTGATCCTTTATGACATTAGTAAAGTTATATAGGTATGTTTTCCCCAAATTGAAGTATTTGAAATACCAGAGCTATTTACAAAGACAAATATGAGAGCTTCCTTAAGACTTGAGCAAATAATACTTCCAGAGGATAAACGTACGTGTATTTCTGCTATTAGAGAACAATTAGGCTTGTTCCTTCATCACTGTATAATGAAGAATGGTACTTTTATTTTTGTAAAGGAGGCAGTTTGGTTTTGGGGGCACTGATTCTTATTGATGGTTGAGCTTCAACCAAGAATCACTGGATTTAAAGTTGTTAAATCCGATAGACTCATAATTCTGCTGATAAGAAACTGTGTTGTTGCATGATAGCAGTTTGAGTCCTTAACTTTTAGACTGTCTTTCAGTATTTGAATATGGTGATGTGAACATTAACTTTGATTAATTTAACTTCATCATTTAGCCACAATTATAGTTCCCAGAAAGTGGGATTTAAAATATAAAATTGTATAGGAAAATCAAGCTTACTTAATCTTTTTTGTTAGCTAAAATATTATCATATAGTTCCTAGAGTTTTTGAAGGATTACTGTAGTTAATGTTTACCTTGGGAAATAAGTGGAAGTGGCTGCTACTATTATTCTAAATATCAAAATCTTCATTGTAGTTTTTATGTTTTTAAGTGTGCTTTATAAAGAATTTGGCCTTTAGGAAAAAGCAAGTAAGATTTCTAGATTAGTAAGTATTTATACTTAATAATGTATATGTAATATATATGAATATGCATGTAATATCTGTCTTTGTATGTGTGTGTGTATATGAAACCATGCCTATTTTTACCCTATAGTAAGTAATTTTAAGGGCATCTTTTTTTTTTTTTTTTGTGGAATAGAGGCATGGGTATAGAGAATGGCTATAAATAGAAGTATACTAGAAATAAATTAGTAAGTAGTCATTATTTACAGCTCACAGATAGCTTTTGGTTTTTCCCCTAAAAGCCATCAAATTTGTTCCAAATTTTAATGATCAGACAACCTTAAGTGGAGTTTACCTTGTGAGGAAGCAGAGCTTCTTCCAGATGTCTTCCCGAAGTGTGCTTAGGGCAGACAAGTGTGTTTAATGGTACTTCTCTTAGGAGGTAAGTCTCCAGAAAGTCTCTTGGCTGCCAAGAAGCCTGGGTTCACACATGTGAGACGGGCAACAGTTTCTGTGAGGAGTCCTCTGAGGCCAAGCTGGTCTGAGAGGTCTGTCTGGTCTAAGCAAGTCTCTTAGTCACCATCTTTCTGGCCCTGCTCAACCTTTTTTAAGTGTTTATTTTCCTTTGAACTGAGTGATGTGGTGTCCTGGGGGATATTCAGAACTGCTTTCATTCCCTGGCTGGTGACCTGCCCCATCTTTTGTAAGGCTCTCCTGTTTTTCACCCCATCTCCTTCTGACCCCCTTCATTCTCCAGCCCCATTTCAGTTGAGCATCTGGACCTGATACGTAAATGGGTGACATTTCAGATTCAGATCTTGTCTTGCCTCTGTGTTGTTGTTGTTGGTCAAGGCAGCTGCAGACAGGTGTGCTGGAGCCCAGGGGTGGGTTTTGGACACCACAAAAGTAGCCAAGGAGATAAGCTCCCTGTCGGACCCATTTGCAATGTGCCACCCACCCAACTGTCCCTCTCTCCTCTTCCACCACATGCAAACAGTGTAAAAAGACTATAAAAATGTAAAAAAAAATGGATAAAATTCAACAGAAAAATATGTTAAGAAGTACAATATATACTTTTTATATTATGTATATACTTTTTATATTACGTAATGTTATATGTCAACTATATCTCCATTCAATAAATATACAAAAATAGTTAAATGTAAAAGAAAGCATATTTATTAAGGTCTGTGAAAAAACTGGACATCTATGTTAACAGTATTTTTTTGCTCAGATTTAGGGGAAAATTCTTACTATCAATATAGTGGTATGAACAATAATAGAAAAAAACAGATTTAAAAACTGCTCTTTTACAGGTATAGCAGTCTGACACACTTATCTCATATGATCCCTGCCAACCTTAAAAATAAAATAGCCAGTTATTTAACCAGCAAAAAATGAGTTTATTTGGGAATAGCAGAGGAACTACCTTTTGGGACATGCAAACTATAGCAAAGTGTAGGCAAGTCCGCAGAATGAAAGGGGACAGCTCCTTTATAGAGGAGAGAGGGAGGTTGGGAGAAGGTGGCTGGAGGAAAGCAGGAGTTGGGGCTTCTCAATGGTGGAGCTGTGGCACTTTCTTAATTTCTTGTTGGCTGGGTTGTTACAGTTCAGGAGGGGAAAGTCTTCCTTCTTCCTGCTGGAGCAGGTAGAGGAAGCTTTAAGGAGTGGTAAGGGAGAACTTCCCTGAGTCTGTTTTGAGTAGGTTTCCTTTCTTCATTGTCACACAGACACATGTTGTCTTTTGAGACACATCAGTGTGTTTTCATTTTAGATTTCCTAAGAGTAAGCCAAGGGCCAGAAAGGTCCTGAAAAGATTTGTCAACGTCAGGCAAGAAGTGACTGGATTAACATTTGAGTCTAGGTTTTCTAAATTCACTGGTGTGAACTTTAACTCTGCCGGGTCTTCCTCCATGAATGATGTAGAAGGCTACTACCTGGGATTTGATAAAGACTGGTTAAAAGCTGGATCCCATTTATCTAAATGTGACTGAGGTGACCTTAGGCTTTCAATCTTCTCATCACCCATAAGCAACTACACTCTAGAGCATGAAGTGTACATCCTGGCAAGCAGCTGGGCTAGAACATCCAGAATCCCTGAGAACGTAGGCTGTACCTGTTACTGTTTGCCTTGCTTCTTGTTTCAAACTAGTTCAATTCCCAGACACCAGGCCAATCACACCTGTTGACCTAGAGTGGCACACCCATCCACCAGATCTGGTCTTTTTGATCATAGCGTCTGCCCAGATTACATATGAACATGCCCTGTGGCCCTTTGTTTAGGAACACAAACCAGTCTTCTCAGGGGATAACACCACTACCCAGATTCTTTAGTTCTGATTCTAACTTTGGCCAATTTCCAACTAATACTTTGTCCTAAATCTCTTACAGTCAAGCCCCAACGGCTTATATCAGTATTCATTTTAAATATTTAATTACACATCACTTCTCTGTATAATGCATTTTAATGAGATGTAGGCATTACTGAGTTCCTGAAAAAAAGTATATAGAATCATATTTTAAATGAATTTGTGAAGGCCATTTGTTAATCTTATGATAATGTTTGTTTGTTTTTGGCAAATCATCATATCAAAATTATATCCAAAAAGAGAAAATTGGGTTTTCAGGTTAATTTTAAATTTACATTTCAAAGCATCATGCTCTCCTTGGATACTCCTATGATCCATGTGTCTGCCAGATGGCTTTGTTTAACTATGAAAGCTTCATGCTATTTTGTTTAAAAGGTATTCAAGCTTTCACTTTTTTAAAGAGGGGACTTTATTTAACGAGGGGTCAGAAAACTATTTTGATAAAGGACCAGATAGCAAATATTGCAGGCTTTGAAGGTTCTTAGGTCTCTGTTTTAACAGGTTTAAGATCTAACTCTACCATTGTTGCTGAAAGTAGCCAGCAAGTTGATTGTGTGCCAATAAAATTTTACTTCAAAAACAGCGGTGAGCCAGATTTGGCACGTTATTTGCCGGTCCCTGATTTAAACAGTCCTGCGCTTTGTGGAAAACTGACTTCACTAAGCACTGGGCATAAGATGACAGAAACTACATTTTAAAAACATCTTAGGAATAAATCAACCAATTCCTGTTTGAAATCATTATTTTCATCCTTCTTAAAATTATTTAAAAATCATATAATTTATTTAGAAATTTAGTAATCACCATGAAATAATATAAATTCTTCATTCATGATGTTTTGAAGATTTGAGCCAGTTGAAGGATTTGTTCCCACACCTTCTGCCCAAAGGTAAAGGTACAGAATAGCACTCATTCCTCTCACCTGTTCTAAGGCACAGCACAGCATCAGCTCTGCTTCTCAGGATGATTTAGGGGCAGAGAGACCCTGAGAAAAATGGTGAAGTAACTGAATTTTCAGTTTGATTCTGTCCACTTTTCCTTTCTCTCCTATGTCCCCATTTTTGGCGCATGAATCTTTCCTCCCAGATATGCGTTCCAGTGTGACAACCAAGCTCCTGCCATCCAGGGATGCATTTCTTTCTATATTCCCTTTCTGTGTTTTAAAACTTTAATTTGCAACATCAATTTGTTGCAGTGAGCTTTCCAATAGGGCAGTTAGTTATGGGCTAATTATAGAACTTATTTGCATTTTAATAAGGGATTCCTTAAGTTTTAATGCTTGATTGAGTAAATCAGTCTCTGTTCGTTGACTTTTATAGTACTACGGAAAGAAGGATCTGCAGATGATTGCTCACAAACCATATACTTTTGCTAGTATCCTATTTTATTTATACTTTATGACAGTCCTACTAAGGTGGTTGTTTGAAATCAAAACAATTCCCAAGATTCCCCATAACATTCCAGTTCACAGGTAGAGGAGCATGTAAGATATTAGTCAGTCTAAAAGCAATTGTTTGTTTAATATTGTATTTTCTGGTCACTTTATAAATGTGTAGACTATTGTTCATTTGCTTGGGCTCTTTCAGAGTTCCACATTGATTTACTTTAATTCCCAGAAAGGACTCTTTTTTCATCAGAATGTTGCTTAAAGAACATTTGAGATAGGGATAAGAAAAGAGGCAAAGGATAGATGCCGTTCTCGGGCCTTCCAGGAAACCCAAAGGGAGATGCCAGGAGAGCGTGCTGCTATCAGTTCTGTGCCTCTTAGACTTGGCCAGAACACTGAGGGAGATAACTACTAGAGCAGTACACAGAAGTTTGAGCAGTTGCGATGGAGAGAACAAAATTTCTGCATTTCATGTATCTGCATTTACATCAGAAAGACTGATCCAGTCTAAGACTCAGAATCTGAGAATATGGTCAGACTCAGCACAACGACAGTGTGAAGTGGACATGGACTGGTCCTAAGCAGGGGTCACTACACTAGCTATTTGCAGTTAGGGCTGAACAGCACCCTCGTGAAGGAGGCTTTGTAGGTAACACCAGTATGTTACTATAGTTCTAAATCCACATTATCAACGTCCTAGAACGAGCAAAATCCTGAATCTATAAAATCCTACAATCCTTATTTCTACTACTTGATTCACATATATGGATGATTCTTAAGTATCCACTGACGACTTAAATCAAAATTGTTGTGGTTCATGCTTAAAATGCATATTCTTGCACACTATCGAGACATTCTGCATTAGAATCTATGCAGTTGTAGCCTGTATTTAAACATGCAGGCCAGGTGATTCTTATGTATGCTGAAGCTGGCAAATCATTGGCACACCCTTTTATTAAATCCTTAGAATAACTGTGCGAAATAATCTGTTATTCCCGTTTTATAGGTGAAGAGTTTAAGGTTGAGAGAGATAATATAATTACTATCATTCTATTAGCAAGAACCGGTGCCAGTATTTGAATCCAGGACTGCCCATAGAAACAACCAAAAACTCTGTGACATATGGATGCTATTTGGATTGTATGTTGCTTAGATGGTGGATTACAAGACACTTGAATGTAAAAACAAAGATCATGAATTTTAAAAGCTAATTTTAACTGAATTGTATATTATCTGTTTATGCTTCATGTCAGTGTGTGTGTGTTTTTTTTTTTTTAATAACTAATCCTTTTGTTGACCTAATGAGTTTCAAGATAAATCTGTCCAATCAGGTATAATTAAATAGAGATTCTTAAAGAGGTGCAAATTCTTGACCCTTTGACTAAGGCACACATTTCTCAAACTTATAAAAGCAGGTCAGAGATGGTAGTTACACTTGTGGTGAGCATTACACAATGTACAGAGTTGTCAAGTCACTATGTTGTATACCTGCAACTAATGTAACATTGTATGTCAACTATATATCAATAAAAAATAAACTGTAAAAAAGAAGTAGGTCAGAAGTCAAGCTTCCAGTGTATAAAAATCCATGGACCACAAAGCTTTTCATCTATATTTACCATCCTTGATATTTGATGTAGAGAAAAGACCAATAATGCTTTGGAAAGACATGAAGTTAGTCTTGGAGTTAGCTTCTTGATGTATCTGCCAAAATGCAACCACATCTGACAAAATAATGTTGGTGGCAACAGATGCTTCCTTGCCTTGATTGGATAGAATGCCAAGCAACAGTTGCACTTTTTGGCTAGAAAATGGACAGGCTCTACTACCTCTGATCTTCTATGTTGATACTGGACAGGTGACGTTGGGCAAGAAATTTATCATCTGCAGATGATATCAGAACAAGAGAGATGCTGTTTATAAACCTGGGTTTAGACTCTAATAATATAAGGTTGGAGGCACTTAATTGACAATTCATTTGATGCTGTGGGATAGAGGAAAGGAAGTATGTTCATACCCCCAAATCTCCACCCTCCCATTGCAGAAGGCAGAGGTTTCAGACAAGGGAATAATTTCCTTTGTGCATGGCTTTGTGACTGGTTCACAGATAAGTCATAATTACGGAAGACTGCAGTTTTCAGAATATGATTTTTTTTAAAACTTCCCTATCTTAAATGGAATAGTTAATGCTTTTTCTGAGGATAAGTAAAATAATCTGTGATAACATCTTCTAGATGGCTTGCACCCATTTTGTTTGCTTTCCAGTTCAGGGGGCTATCAAGGAAATATTTATTTGCAACATCACCTTTTTGCTGACAGCATATAGAATTAAATAGGGAGACAAGAGTTCTTTGCTTAAGCCTAATAATCATTGACTGCAATGTAACTCAAATTAAAAAGATCTAGCAAAGAAGGGAAATAGCTCTTCAATATTAGTAACCATCAGACATGCAGAGCTGTATTCATACAAATGTTAATTACAGGGGCACCTGGGCACCTGGGTGGCTCAGTCGTTAAGCATCTGCCTTCAG
This sequence comes from Mirounga leonina, assembly GCF_011800145.1. NCBI lineage: Eukaryota > Metazoa > Chordata > Mammalia > Carnivora > Phocidae > Mirounga > Mirounga leonina. Next base: position 18,222,631 of record NW_023270380.1, on the reverse strand, counting down.
CTCAGGTCGTGATCCTGGGGTCCTGGGATCGAGTCCCACATCAGGCTCCTTGCTCCATGGGAGGCCTGCTTCTCCCTCTCCCACTCCCCCTGCCTGTGTTCCCTCTCTCGCTGTGTCTCTCTCTGTCAAATAAATAAAATAAATAAAATCTTTTAAAAAAATAAATGCTAATTATAGAACTGAACCCTTCCATAATCACTAAAGGAAGATAGCTAGGATGAATCACTTTGGTGCAGTAGATATTTTGGAAACTAAACCATTTGTTTCCCCCTTCTTTTCTTAATAATTGCATGTTTTATTAAAACATTAAGTATTAAGCATTAAACATCTAATGTTTAAACTGCATTTCTTTAAATCTATACCTAAAACTGTGCTCTTTACTTCTGTTAGTAAGTGTTCTTGTGGAGAAATCTGCCCACCACTCTGGTCCAGAGCATTATTAGACAAAACATGAATACATAAAATTTTAAAAAGTTGATAAACAAATCAAGATTTTTCAATAGGCCAGAAACTGGAAAATATATGAAAAATGTAAAGTGCTAAAGCCACAGACTCTTCTTTAGTCTACAATAGGGAGAGGCTACCTTTCAAGTATAGAGCATTAGAGAAATAGAAACAGTAATCTCTGATTTTTTAAGACCTCTATTCATTAATAGAGGCTCCTGTAGAATAAATGCCTCATTGTACACAGACCTGAGCAGGCGTCCTTCCTGAAATGAAGTTCAGACTCACAGGTTGAAACAGCAGCCAGCAAAGCTTCAGAACAATAGTCTGGGTCACAGTGCCTATTGGCTCAAATACTGGCTTTTTCCTTCATCCAGTATCCAGGGCTGGCTACATAATTTGCAGAGCCTGGTGTAAAATGAAAATGTGGGCTCCTTATTCAAAACACAGGAGAAAGGTAGTTAAATGCAGTAGAATAAAAACCTTTTCCTTTTATCTGTGGTCTCTCTTTCGACTTGTTACTTTTATTTTTTGCTGTTTAATGTCCTAATTAAAGAAAAGTTTAAACAGTTAAAAATTTAAATTATTGAAATACACTTCCATAATTCATCTGTACATTATGTAATGCCAATTTAAAATGCAAATATAAAAGCATTTAAGTGCCACACAGAATCACCACACTTGCACAGTTCAGTTTCATAGTATATACTGTATTTTACTACTAGCAGTGGGAACACTGCACAAGACTGACTGTACTGCTGTATGGAACTTACTAATATCCACATGACTTGCCCACACTCTGGTGATAAGGAAGGACGGAGAGGAAAGGAGCTTGAGTTCCTGAGCTTTCCTCTCCCTCTGTGTCTTTACTGTCAGCTCAAGCACTTGGCTAATTCAGAGAAGTGACACCCCAGTAAGAAAGGAGTGTGGGTTCCCTCGTTGCTCAGGTCCTCAGAGCTGCTGGACCTTCTTCTGCTTTGAGAAGTTCTGGTAGGAGCGGAGGGTGTGGTCTCTCAAGGTCTTCAGCAGGTCTGCTCACACAGAACACATTGACCTCGGGCTCCTGTTGCATTTTCTGGAACTCACACTCACTTTGGACTCTTGGGCATCCCAAAAGCTGAATGAGAACAGGGCACAGAGAGCAGGACGCATTCACACACAGGCTCTGTAATCCCTTCAGATCTTCCTGCCAGTACACTAGTTGAAAGATAAAACTACTAAGAACTTTAAGACTGGGACAGAGAGCATTAAGTCCAGGGTGGGGCCCTTCTGAGTGGGCAGAGGTATGTGACCTGACCAGCTTTCCTCAAAACCCCGCCCTGCCACCGCTGCTTGGGGACAGGCTTCCTGTACCTTCAGCTGAAGACTTTGTCTGGACAGTGAGCCTGTGGGGACAGTGTGGAGGAAACTGCAAGACCACTAATAGGAGGGGAAGGAGGGCTGGGCATCAAGATTAGTGTGCAGCCTGGGAACCAAAATTCCAGTTACATGAAAGAACAAAATATAGTAGTGGGCTGCAAATTCATTCACTCTAGAAGATGAAAATAATTGTGAAAATGTAAAATTAAATTAAAATAATTATATTTAGGCTCACAAAAAATAAGACATAAGTCTGTGGATATGCAGAAATAATTAAAACAGGAAGAAGAAAGAAAACAAGAATAGATGGATTAAAAAAACCCAAATAATTGGAAATAACCAAAATGCAAAATAAAATCACTTTGAAAAACTCAGCTATGACATGAAAAAACACTAGGCTATGAAAAATCCAAGCACAAATTAGTGGATAGGATTATAATACTGAGAAATACACTAGATTGAAGCACTGTATTTATAAATACACGTATGTGTATATACACATGTCCAAAATATTCACAGAATTTACTACACTGATTCAGACTAGTATTTTTCAGGAGTTGGTATATATACATGGTATCTCCAGTTAAGTTTTGACAGTTTCAACTCTTAATGATACTGAGCCCAAGCCATTGTGTAAAAAAGAAATTCCCTAGCAAAGTTGTGGAATAAGTTGTAATAATTGCCTCTACAAAACTCTAAATCTACTTTTTGACATTTGACATCCTGCAATGGATGATTTTCTAGCATATTTGGAAAAACAGTCTGACTTTGTTCTGCCTTTCCAGCTTGAACTATAAGGCTTTTCATTTGTTTCTTTAATTACTTGATCAGATAAGGAAAGTACAACATAATCAAAGCTGTCCCTGGGGAGGCATATTTTCCAAATGCTCTGTCCCAGCAGGGTTCTTCACGTAGCATATAAACCCACTCCATTATATAATTATTTTCTAGGTTTCAGCTGGACCTTTTAATAGAGATCTAATTTTAAGCTTCACTTCATCCTCTTCTATTACTTTCCTTAATACTTACATCAAGGGACCTCTGATTTACTTGTGCCCTGTGAATATGTGAATTAGGAAACACAGGTCAGATTCTGAGCATTATTGGAAAGTGTTCTCTTGTGTGTGAATGCACAGACATTAGGAAGGAGGTGGTGGCAAAGATGCTACCCAGTGAAGAGGCATAATTTTTACATGAATAAAGCCCATTTGAGCTGTTAAAATCTGTGCCACTACAATGATCAAATTCAATGGAATTGTTAAATATTAAAGAAAACATTTGTGCTCAGACCATAACACCAAATACAAAATAAAATATTCCTCTCAAAATCTAAGACTCTAGTAAAATGAATGCAATTTCTTAACTGAATGGATAAAAAAAATACTCATTATTGTTGTTATCCTTAATTTCCATGCTTAAAATCATCTTAATAATATAGAAGGTGTTTTATGGAGGATGTCATTTTTAATATGATATTTGATTTTCCAACCAGCTTAATATTTATATTTAGCTGAATACTGGGTGGTGGTTGTTCCTGTTGTGGTGTATTTCGCTCTGTATGTGTAGATGTATATTTGCCAAAACATTGGGTAGACATAGACATCTAGCAAGCATCCTTGATACCTGTTTTTCCTTTACCCCTGGCATCTCATCAATCACCAAAACCCTGATAGTTTTGCCTCATAAATGTTTCTCAAGTTTGGCCATTTATTTCCATTTCCACTTACAATCCCCCTTTGACAATCCACAATTATTTCACACCAGAACTACTAGAAGTCTCCACATTGATTGCTGATTGTGTGAAAACCACCTGGCTGACGGGCTGCAGGCTGTGAGAGAGGAACTTAGAACTGAACACAAACCACAACCTGTGAAACATCCCGTGAGTCACAAAACAGGCAGACTGCCCCGAACCAGGGCAGGCAAGACACATTAAGCACAAACTCGTTTCTATCCCCATATGTGAATGATAAGACTTGTGCTAAACCAACCTGACAGTAATTTGGCATGAGGGCTTGTGTTCTAAAGAAGACAAGACCTGCCAAAGCCCTGCTAGACTATCCAGGGACTAACTGTACCTTCCAAGTTCTCTCAGTTGGCTTTCCCAACTGTCCTCTTCAGAGACGCTCATGGTTCACTGGGCTGCTTCCTATCTTGTGAAACAAGCTAATAAAACCAACTGTATTTTGTTTCCAATGTGTCACTGGTGGTCTTTCTTCAGTGGCTCAAACAACTGGAGATAAAACAAAATTTGGCAAGATCCTCTGTGGACCAGAACGCTTGATGTGGTAATAGTTTGTGCATCTGAAAGTTTTTGAGTCTTTATTGCCTGAGGCCACTATGACTGTGTGAGAAGTGGTTATGTTTAACTGAACAACAAATACGAACTAAAGTAATAGAGATATTGGCTAACAATTATTGAACATGTGACATATGCCAAACTCTGTCCTAGGGACTTTGCCGACATGATACCTTTTTTTTTTTTAAGGTTTAAGTAGTTTATTTATTGAGAGAGAGCACACAAGCTGGGGGAGGGGCAGAAGGAAAAGGAGCGAGCAGACTCTGAGCTGAGCGTGGAGCCGATGTGGGGTTCCGTCTCACCACCCTGAGATCAAGACCTGAGCAGAAACCAAGAGTCAGATGCTCAACTGACTGAGCCACCCAGGTGCCCTGCAGATAGGATACCATTTAATCCTCACAATGACCTTATGAGGCAGATAACCCTGTTTTACAGAAAAAGGAAACTGAGGCACAGAGAAATTAAGTAACCAGTTAGAAGTCATAAATTATTTTGTCTCTTCACAAAGGAAAGGGACACAAGTATGCATAATACCCATGAGCATGGGGTGTACAGTTTACAGACCAGCCTTTCCAGCCTTTTGTCTTGCTCCACCTCTTGGCATAGTAATCATTATCAGAACTTTTCATTCATGCCAAAAAGAAAGACACTAAAAGGAACACATAGCTCTTATTTTTTGTTTGTTTGGTTTTTGTTTTCTGTTTTTAAAGATAGTCATTTTTCTACTCTGAAAACATCCTGAGACACTGGAAGTCGGGAGAGTCATAGATGAACAGACATACATACACATGGGTGGTTGGATTAATAACTGAAAGTCATCTTTTTCTTTTCTTTTGGTCTCTGTATAACATATCTAATTGCCTAAACAACTATTTTAAAGAATCCTTCCTGGGAGGGACAAAATATTTACAAATAGTAAATAATCACTAGACTTTAATCTCAACTATTAAAGATCACATGGAGATTCTAGATGTTAAAAGTATTCTACAAAGTCTCTTTTGATCTCTTATTCCCCGTTGTCCCTTTCATTTTTCTTCTCTCCAATCACCTTTAAAATAATACTTTTATTTTTCTCTTAAGTGCACTTTTCCATCAATTGCTACTATTCTTTACTTTTTCCCAAAGAATAGCATGAAAAATGGAATTTCGTGAATATCCTTTATTCCTAGTTATAAATTAGACTTCATTTTGTGTGTTTTAAACTATTTTTGATGATTAGTACTAAAGCTAGATGTATAACATATTGCACTTTTGCTTGAGATCAGTGTGAAAAACAAATTAGCTTATCCTCTGCAGAACATGCGTGTGCCTATGTGGTCAGCATGATAATTCAGACATACATTTTCATTTATTTGGTCTTGAGTAAAAATTGTCAATAGATTGAGGAATGTGAGATTAACAAAAGAGTATGAAGTATGCTCAAATTAGAAAAATATATAAAGAGAATATGATCTCTTCTCTTGAATTTATATATATCCTGGTTTCAAGCATTCAGTCCTTTATAGATTCAAGGTTATAGCTTGGGGACTGTGCCTGCCCATTGCAGAGAGCTAATTTATTTTTCCCCAGAAATGGATTTCATTTTCCTTTGTGCATCATCAGCACATTTTTAAAGTTCTGATGGTAAATTTTATAGTGGCAATGTGCAGTAGAATTTCATTTAATTTTGAGTTCCCAGGTTGACTAGCAGTGCTAGTGGGGGTTTTATTATTTTATTTTCAAAAATGCATTACTATTTGAAAACAAAAAATATGCAAAACATCAAGTTATTTCAGGGGAATGGAGTTAGAGAAAGAGTGGAAAAGAAAATAGAAAATAGTAGTTAAATTTTTTTTTTTTTCTCATTTCTGAAGCACAGAGTGTCTGTAGATGTTTTGGATAAGTAGTGGAATAAAATTCAGGTATTAAGTCTCCATATTTTATAAGTAAATCAAACCAAGTTATTTTCCTTAACTTTTTCCTTTGCTCCTTTACTGAAGGAACTCTATATACTATCTTGTTTTCCAAGGTTTGGGGAAGTTTATTTTTTTTTAAGATTTTATTTATTTATTCATGAGAGACAGAGAGAGACAGAGAGAGAGAGAGAGAGAGAAGTAGGCTCCCAAGGAGCAGGGAGCCCGATGTGGGACTCGATCCCAGGACCCTGGGATCATGACCTGAGCTGAAGGCAGACGCTTAACCATCTGAGCCACCCAGGCGCCCCTGGGGAAGTTTATTTTTAATGTGATTTTTATACCCCAAAATTATTAGGATTCAAATTCAACAACTATAACAAAACCAAGAATACTCTTTCCTATAAAAAATAATACAGAAGAAAGTAAGAAGAAACATATAGTACAGTGGCATCAAATTACCCTCCACTGATGAGAACCAAAAATCTGTCTCAACTCCAACATTATATACTTTTATTTTCAAAACAAAGTGCCGAGAATGATTCCTGTTGTGGGTCGAGACCCAGGAAAACTAAGGAGCTTGATTAGTTCTATATTTATAGGCAGCCAAATATGTCGTATGAATTAATAGCTAAAGGACCCTGCTGCTTACAATATTGATTGCATGATTTTTTTTTTTAAAGATTTTATTTATTTATTTATTCATGAGAGAGAGAAAGAGGCAGAGGGAGAAGCAGGCTCCCAAGGAGCAGGGAGCCCAATGCGGGACTCGATCCCAGGACCCTGAGATCATGACCTGAGCCGAAGGCAGACGCTTAACCTTCTGAGCCACCCAGGCGCCCTGATTGCATGATTTTATCAAGGTTTGTACAATGTATGCTTTTTAAGTTATAACTTGGGATTGATGTATTTCCTAAACAAGAAGCTTTGTTTGTAGGATGATGAATTAATGTTTACTGAGGGAAAGAATATGAATTTTCACCCATTGGTTTAGTAGACTATCCTGTTTTCAGGAAGTGGATCTTCTTTAAAGAAGAACAGAGTGGGGAATCCTTCCAAGTTCAGTAAGAAAATCAAATCTGTGGTTGTAGGGGATGACCTGAAAACCCAAAAAGGGCACCTTGTTCTACTCTCTGTGACTATGTTAAATTGCATGGCAAAGGGAAGGAAATGTATGTACCTTGAGATGGGGAGACTATCTTGGGTCACTCACGTAGACCTAGTAAGTCACACAAATCCTTTAGAAGCATTAAGGGCAAGCAGAAATGTTGGTCAGAGATACAGCATGAGAAGGACTCCCTTTCTCTGTTGCTGTTTTGAAGATGGAACCAAGGAGTGTGGTGTCCTCTAGAACCTGGGAACAGCTCTCAGTTTACAGCCAGATAATAGGGATCTTAGCTCTACAACCACAGGAAACTGAAGTCTGCCAGCAACCAGAATGAGTAAGAAATGGATTTTCCTGTGGAACCTCCAGAAAGGAATCTAGGCTGCTGATGCCTTGATTTTAGCCTGGTGTTGAACTTCTCACCTATAGCATTGTAAGATAAAATTTGTGTTGTTTTAAGCCACTAAGTTTGTGGGTTTTGTTACTGCAGCAATAGAAAACGAATACACTGGGCAGCAGATATTTGACAGACATGAGATGGGAATGGGGAGAAGATAAAAAGTAGAAAAACAGAATTCAAAATCATGTTGTATTTGGTGTAACTGATGTCAAGCTAAATACAAACATTCATCATTATATGATGGATAAGTTATTTGGGAATAGACAGATCCTGTGTTAACACTCAAGCCCAGCTACTTAGTTAATCATTAATTTTCTATATGCTTAGAGTCATAACTGCTTTCAGTGTGCACATTACATGGAAAGACTCTCATTTGGATAAAATTAGGAAAGACCTAGTGACCTTTCAAGTTGTAATGATTTTTTTTTTTTTTTTTTTTACTCAATCATGAATCATCCTAGCTTGCTTCCAGGGAGGATTGACTCCAGGTCCAAGAAAACATGTCATGCTGGGGGTAAGATAGAGAATGCTTTTACGGGAAAGTTTAGGATATTTCACCAGCCTTACTGTGTCCTTCATTTCATGTGAGTCAAACGATATCTGGACCAAAGACAAGCTCTATTATAAAGGATTTCAGCAAATTTTTAAAAAAAGAAATACTATTACAGTGTCCTCTAAAGTCTTCAATTACTAGTTATATTTTCCAATTTTAAACAGCAGTGCTAGTTGATGTTGGCAAAGAGTGGGATGGAGGAGGGGGATGAAGACCATTAGAGATGAAGATAGAACATGTGTTTGTAACTTAAATTCTTTGCTTTAAGAGGTCCAGCCTCATCCTTGGTGAGCTGCTATTATTTGATGGTATTCAGGATGCCCCATTAACCTAAATTCAGGATTTACTGGAAAACATAGCACCCCAATCCAAACTTCAAAAGTGATATCGCATACATTATTCAATTTTTATGCCTATAGCCTTCTCCTAAGAAGACAGCTTTTGTAGTAAGGTCTAGAAAATGATTTGTCTAGAACCATCCATCTAACATGGTTGCAAAATTAAAAAAAAAAAAGGAAAAAAGAGAGATAGAGACAGAGAAAGCATTATAAAATACAAGTTCATACTAAGGTCTGAAAATTTGGTACACTATCAGGTTATTTTTTTTTAAAGATTTTATTTATTTATTTGAGAGAGAGAATGAGATAGAGAGCATGAGAGGGGGGAGGGTCAGAGAGAGAGACAGACTCCCTGCCGAGCAGGGAGCCCGACATGGGACTCGATCCCGGGACTCCAGGATCATGACCTGAGCCGAAGGCAGTCGCTTAACCAACTGAGCCACCCAGGTGCCCATTATCAGGTTATTGATAATTATATTTTAGTATTTGACTTCTGTTTCATAATTCATATGAAAAGTAAGTCTTTAGGAGATAATTTATTTTAAGCTGCTAAGATAACTTCTGCTCAGTGAATATTGACCTTTTATTGTGCAAACATAGTATTTGACCATGATATTTAAGAATTAAAGTTATGTGTAGGCATTTAATAAAATTTTTTTTATTAACTGAAGTCCATACTTTATTTAGATTAACTTAGTGAATATTGTTTTGTTTTAATTCAAGTATAAATAATATACAGTGTTATATTACTTATATTATATTCAGGTATATAATAATGATTCAACAATTTTATACATTTCTCAGTGCTCATCAAGATAACCATACTCTTTTTTTAAGGTTTTATTTAAATTCCAGTTAGTTTGTATAAAATATTACATTAGTTTCAGGTGTAAAATATGGTGATTCAACACTTCCATACATCACCCCATGCTCATCAGGACAAGTGAATTCCTTAATCCCCATCACTTATTTCACACATCCTCCCACCAACCTCCCCTCTGGTAACCATTAGTGTGTTCTCTATAGTTAAGTCTGTTTCTTGGTGCACCTCTCTCTCTCTTTTTTTCCCCTTTGCTCATTTGTTTTCTTTTTTAAATTCTACATATTAGTAAAATCATATGGTAATTTGTCTTTCTCTGACTTACTTCACTTAGCATAATACTCTCTAGCTCCATCCATGTCATTGCAAATGACAAGATTACATTCTTTTGTGTGTCTGAGTAATATTCCCTTGTATATATATACCACATCTTCTTTATCCACTCATCAGTACATGGACATTTGGACAGTTTCTATAATTTGGCTATTGTAAATAACGTTGCTATAAACATTGGGGCAACACCTGATGTTTCTTGTGTTGTTGATTTTAGCCATCCTGACGGGTATGAGGTGATATCTCATTGTAGTTTTGATCGCATTTCCCTGATAATAAGTGATGTTTAGCATCCTTTCATGTGTCTGTTGGCCATCTGGATGTCTTCTTTGGAAAAAATGTCCATTCATGTCTTCTGTCCATTTTTTATATTGTATTATTCATTTTTTGGCTGTTGACTTTCATAAGTTCTTTATATATTTTGGATACTAACTGTTAATTGGATACATCATTTGCAAATATCTTCTCCCATCCTATAGGTTGCCTTTTAATTTTGTTGATTGTTTCCTTTGTTGTGCAGAAGCTTTTTATTTTCATGTAGTCCCAGTAGTTTAGTTTTGCTTTTGTTCCCTTACCTCATGAAACATATCTAGAAATAAGTGGCTATGGCAATGTTAAAGAAGTTACTGTGTGTGTTCTCCTCTAGGACTTTTATGGTTACAGGTATCACATTTAGGTCTTTAAACCATTTTGAATTTATTTTTGTGTATGGTGTAAGAATGTGGTCCAGTTTCATTCTTTAGTATGTAACTGTTCCATTTTCAGAACACCATTTGTTAAGTAGTCTTTTTTTTTTTAAATTTTATTATGTTATGTTAGTCACCATACAATACATCATTGGCTTTTGATGTGGTGATCCACAATCCATTGTTTTCGTATAACACCCAGTGCTCCAAGCAGAACGTGCTCTCCTTAATACCCATCACCAGGCTAACCAATTCCCCCTCCCACTCTCCTCTAAAACCCTGTTTGTTTCTCAGAGTCCACAGTCTCTCATGGTTCATCTCTCCCTCCACTTCCCCCCCATTTTCCCCTTCCTTCTCCTAATGTCCTCCATGCTATTCCTTATGTTCCACAAATAAGTGAAACCATATGATAATTGACTTTCTCTGCTTGACTTATTTCACTTAGCATAATCTCCTCCAGTCCCATCCCTGTTGATGTAAAAGTTGGGTATTCATCCTTTCTGATGGCTGAGTAATATTCCATTGTATATATGGACCACATCTTCTTTATCCATTGGTCTGTTGAAGGGCATCTCGGCTCTTTCCACAGTTTGGCTATTGCGGACATTGCTGCTATGAACATTGGGGTGCATATGGCCCTTCTTTTCACTACATCTGTGTCTTTGGGGTAAATACCCAGGAGTGCAATTGCTGGGCCATAGGGTAGCTCTATTTTTAAATTTTTGAGGCACCTGCACACTGTTTTCCAAAGTGGCTGTACCAACTTGCATTCCTACCAACAGTGTAAGAGGGTTCCCCTTTCTCCACAACCTCTCCAACATTTGTTGTTTCTTTCCCTGTCCATTTTTGCCATTCTAACTGGTGTAAGTTGGTATCTCAGTGTGGTTTTGATTTGGATTTCCCTGATGGCTAATGATGATGAACATTTTTTCATGTGTCTGTTAGCCATTTGTACGTCTTCTTCAGAGAAGTGTCTTTTCATATCTTCTTGCCCACTTTTTCACTTGATTATTTGTTTTTTGGGTGTTGAGTTTGAGAAGTTCTTTATAGATCTTGGATACCAGCCCTTTATCTTCAGTGTCATTTGCAAATATCTTCTCCCATTCTGTGGGTTGCCTCTTTGTTTTATTGACTGTTTCCTTTGCTGTGCAGAAGGTTTTTATCTTGATGAAGTCCCAAAAGTTCACTTTTGCTTTTGTTTCACTAGCTTTTGGAGATGTATCTTGAAAGAAGTTGCTGTGGGCGATGTCAAAGAGGTTACTGCCTATGTTCTTTTCTAGGATTTTGATGGATTCCTGTCTCACATTGAGGTCTTTCATCCACTTTGAGTTTATCTTTGTAAATGGTGTTAGAGAATGGTCGAGTTTCATTCTGCATGTGGCTGTCCAGTTTTCCCAGCACCATTTATTGAAGAGACTGTCTTTTTTCCATTGCATGTTTTTTCCTGCTTTGTCAAAGATTATTTGACCGTAGAGTTGAGGGTCCCTATTTGGGTTCTCTATTCTGTTCCATTGGTCTATATCTCTGTTTCTGTGCCAGTACCATGCTATCTTGGTGATCACAGCTTTGTAATATAGCTTGAAATCGGGCAACATGATGCCCCCAGCTTTATTTTTCTTTTTCAACGTTTCCTTGGCGATTCGGGGTCTTTTCTGATTCCATACAAATTTTAGGATTGTTTGTTCCAGCACTTTGAAAAATGTCGTTGGAATTTTGATCGGGATGGCATTGAAGGTATAGACTGCTCTGGGTAGCATAGACATTTTAACAATGTTTATTCTTCCGATCCATGAGCATGGATATTTTTCCATCTTTTTGTGTCTTCTTCAATTTCTTTCATGAGTGTTCTGTAGTTCCTTGAGTATAGATCCTTCACCTCTTTGGTTAGGTTTATTCCGAGGTATCTTATGGTTTTGGGTGCTATTGTAAATGGAATCGTTTCTCTAATTTCTCTTTCTACAGTTGCGTTGTTAGTGTATAAGAAAGCAACCGATTTCTGTGCATTGATTTTGTGTCCTGCCACATTACTGAATTGCTGGATGAGTTCTAGTAATTTGGGGATGGAGTCTTTTGGGTTTTCCACATAAAGTATCATGTCAACTGCGAAAAGAGAGTTTGACTTCTTCTTTGCCAATTTGAATACCTTTTATTTCTTTTTGTTGTCTGATTGCTGTTGCTAGGACTTCTAGTACTATGTTGAACAATAGTGGCGAGAGTGGACATCCTTGACGTGTTCCTGATCTTAAGGGAAAGGCTTTCAGCTTTTCCCCATTGAGGATGATATTCGCTGTGGGTTTTTCATAGATGGATTTTATGAACTTGAGGAATGTTCCCTCTATCCCTATACTCTGAAGAGTTTTAATCAGGAAAGGCTGTTGTATTTTGTCAAATTTTTTTCTGCATCAATTGAGAGGACCATATGGTTCTTCTCCCTCCTCTTATTAATGTGTTCTATCACACTGATTTACAAATGTTGAACCACCCTTGTATCCCGGGGATAAATCCCACTTGGTCGTGGTGGATGATCCTTTTAATGTATTGTTGGATCCTATTAGCTAGGATTTTGTTGAGGATTTTGGCATCCATATTCATCAGGAATATCAGTCTGAAATTGTCCTTTTTGATGGGGTCTTTGCCTGGTTTGGGGATTAAGGTAATGCTGGCCTCATAGAATGAGTTTGGAAGTTTTCTTCTGTGTCTGTTTTTTGAAACAGCTTCACCAGAACAGGTATTATTTCTTCTTTGAATGTTTAGCGGAATTCCCCAGGGAATCCATCAGGCCCTGGACTCTTGTTTTTTGGGAGGTTTTTGATCACTGCTTCAATCTTGTTACTGGTTATTGGCCTATTCAGGTTGTCAATTTCTTCCTGTTTCAGTCTTGGCAGCTTATAGGTTTCCAGGAAGGCCTCCATTTCATCCATATTGCTCAGTTTATTGGCATATAGTTGTTGATAATAATTTCTAATAATAGTTTCTATTACATTGGTGTTAGTCATGATCTCTCCCCTTTCATTCATAATTTTATTAATTTGGTTCCTTTCTCTCTTCTTTTGGATAAGTCTGACCAGTGGTTTATCGATCTTATTAATTCTTTCAAAGAACCAACTTCTAGTTTTGTTGATCTGATCTATGTTTCTGGTTTCTAATTCATTGATTTCTGCTCTAATTTTAATTATTTCTCTTCTAATGCGTGGCTTAGGCATTGTTTGTTGCTTTTTCTCTAGTTCTTTAAGGTGTAGAGTTAGTTGGTGAATTCGGGATTTTTCTATTTTTTTGAGTGAGGCTTGGATGGCTATGTATTTCCCCCTTAGGACCGCCTTTGCAGTATCCCATAGGTTTTGGACTGATGTGTTTTCGTTCTCATTGATTTCCGTGAATTGTTTAAGTTCTTCTTTGATTTCCTGGTTGACCCAAACATTCTTGAGCAGAGTGGTCTTTGGCTTCCAAGTGTTTGAATTCCTGCCAAATTTTTTCTTGTGATTGAGTTCCAGTTTTAAAGTATTGTGGTCTGAGAATATGCAGGGAATAATCTCAATCTTTTGGTATTGGTTGAGACCTGATTTGTGACCCAGTATGTGGTCTATTCTGGAGAAAGTTCCATGCACGCCCGAGAAGAATGAGTATCTTGTTGTTTTAGGGTGGAATGTTCTGTAAATATCTATGAGGTCCATCTGGTCCAATGTATCATTCAAAGCTCTTGTTTCCTTATTGATTTTCTGCTTAGATGATCTGTCCATTGCTGAGAGTGGAGTATTGAGGTCTCCTACAATTAACGTATTGTTATCAATATGACTCTTTATTTTGGTTAACAATTGGCTTATGAAGATGGCTGCTCTCATGTTGGGGGCATAGATAATTACAATAGTTAGATCTTCTTGTTGGATAGACCCTTTAAGAATGATATAGTGTCCTTCTGTGTCTCTAATTACAGACTTTAGTTTAAAATCTAATTTGTCTAATATAAGAATTGCTACCCCAGCTTTCTTTTGAGGTCCGTTGGCATGGAAGATGGATCTCCATCCCTTCACTTTCAGTCTGGATGTATCTTTAGGTTCAAAATGAGTCTCTTGTAGGCAGCATATGGATGGGTCCTGTCTTTTTATCCAATCTGCAACCCTGTGCGTTTTATGGGAGCGTTTATTTTTTATTTATTTATTTATTTATTTATATTTCTTACCATTAACATGGAGGTAATTTTTATTTTTATTTTTAATTTTTTTTATTCTTATGTTAATCCCCATACATTACATCATTAGTTTTAGATGAAGTGTTCCATGATTCATTGTTTGTGCATAACATCCAGTGCTCCATGCTAGGCCATTCACGTTGAGAGTGATTATTGAAAGATGTGAATAAATTGTCATCATGTTGCCTGTGAAGACGTTGTTTTTATAGATTGTCCCTGTAAATTTCTGTCATATATCACTCTTGGGGTCTTTCTCCTTTTATAGAAACCCCCTTAATATTTCTTGCAGGGCCGGCTTAGTGGTCACATATTCTTTCAGTTTCTGCTGGTCGTGGGAGTTCTGCATCTCTCCATCCATTCTAAATGATGGCCTTGCCGGATAAAGTATTCTTGGCTGCATGTTCTTCTCATTTAGTACCCTGAATATGTCTTGCCAGGCCTTTCTGGCTTGCCAGGTCTCTGTGGATAGGTCTGACGTTATTCTGATGTTCCTCCCTCTGTACATAAGGAATCTCTTCCCCCTATCTGCCCTTAAGATGGTTTCCTTGGTTCTAAGATTTGCAAGTTTTACCATTACATGCCAGGGTGTTGGCCTGTTTTCCTTGATCTTGGGAGGGGTCCTCTCTGCCTCTAGGACGCGAATGTTTGTTTCATCCCCCAGATTAGGGAAGTTCTCAGCTACGATTTGCTCAAATACATCTTCTAGTCCTCTCTCTCTCTCCACTCCCTCCGGGATTCCAATTATTCTGACATTGGAATGCTTCATGGTGTCACTTATTTCTCTGATTCTATTTTCATGGATTCTGAGTGGTTTTCCCTGGCCTCCTCTTATCCCTTTTTATCTATTATATTGTCTTCCAGGTTGCTTATTCGCTCCTCTGCCTCACTTACCCTAGCTGTTAGATTATCTAGATTGGATTGGATCTCATTGATAGCATTTTTAAGTTCTGCCAATTCAGCTTTCATTTCTGCCCTTAGAGACTCTATGTTGCCATTAATTGATTTCTCCATTCTAGCCATTGTCTTCACAATTGCTAACCTGAATTCCATCTCCAACATCTTGGTTATATCTGCACCCATTTGTAAATCTGTGGCATAAGTCATAATCTCTGAGTCTTTTCTATTTTGGGGGCTCCTCATCCTAGTCATTCTGTTGATGGGTGGTTGAGGGAATGTATAGAGTCCAAATTATTGACCAGAACCCAAGCAAGATGAACCTGTTTTCTTGGGACTTTAGGGTTGCTGGCCTCTTGTTTTCCCAGCCTGCCTTCTGTGGGAGGGGCCTGCTGCGCTGTTACTCAGGCAACCCTGTTTGGGCAGAGTTGCCCTGCCCCCCTATGGTGGGGGATGGGCTCAGCAGGAATCAGTTTTTGGGGCTTTTGTTCTCTGGCAGCTTTCCCTGGCGGCTTTCTGCATCTCTTCCGCGCGTCAGAGCAGAAGAGACCATTTCCAACCCTCTGCCTCAGAGCAGAGAGATCACAGTCTGCTCTTCAGTGAGCTCTCCAGGCCACAGTGTCTCTGTTTCTGTCTGTGCTGCTATAAACTGCAGCGTCCTGGGTTTTGCTCCCCTCCTCTGCACTCCCAGTCCTGCCTCCAGGTCGGGGCATGTCTCTGCCCTTTGTGCTTCTAAAACTGCCAGCTGCTCCCAGCTCGTGCACACTTGACCCCGGTGCTCTGAGTTTCCACCCTGGGGGCTGCCCTGAAGTCCTTTCCCCATCGCTACCAGTCTGCGAGTCTGTGCCCGTCCCCAGCAAGCGAGGCTGTCGTTCAGTGGCAGTGTAGCATCCCCACGGCCAGGCACCCTCCTGCTGCCGTTTATCCTCCAATATCTGCCTGCAGAATCATGGCTCCCTGCTTTGTACTTCGAAACCAATGCCTGCGGTATTCTGTTTGTAGAGATACAGATCTTCTTACATCTCAGGCTGGTTTCATGGGTGCTCAGTGTGGTCTGGTAGATATCCAGCTCAATTCCAGGGACCATTTGAAATAGGGTCTCCTACTCCTCCGCCATCTTTCCCCCCTCCTTAAATAGTCTTTTCCCCAAGATTAATGGACCATATAATGGTTCATTTCTGGGTTTTCCATTCTGTTCTATTGATCTATGTGTCTGTTTTTGTGCCAGTACTATACTGTTTTGATCACTACAGCTTTGTAATATAACTTGAAGTCCAGAATTGTGTTGCCTCCAGCTTTGCTTTTCTTTTTCAAGATTGCTTTGGCTAGTCTGGGTCATTTGTGGTTCCATACAAATTTTAGGCTAGTTTGTTCTAGCTCTGTGAAAAGTGCTATTGGTACTTTGATAGGGATTGCATTAAATGTGTAAATTGCTTTAGGTACTATAGATGTTTTAACATTATTTATTTCTCCAATCCATGAGCATGGATGCTCTTTCCATTTCTTTGTGTCATCTTCAGTGCCTTCCATCAGTGTTTTATAATTTTCAGAGTACAGGTCTTTCACCTCTTTGGTTAGGATTATCCCTAGGTATCTTATTGATTTTAGTGCAATTGTAAATGGGATTGATTCTTTAATTTCTCTTTCTGCTGTTTCATTGTCACTGTATAGAAATGCAACAGATTCCTATACATTGATCCTGTATCCTGTGACTTCACTAAATTCATTTGTCAGTTCTAGCAGTTGTTGGTGGAGTCTTTCAGGTTTTCTACATATAGTATCATATCATCTGCCAATAGTGAAAGTTTGATTTCTTCCTTGCTGATTTGGATGCCTTTTATTTCTTTTTGTTGTCTGATTGCTATGACTAGGACTTCCAGGTCTATGTTGAATAAAAGTGGTGAGAGTGGACATCCCTATCTTGTTCCTGACCATAGAGGAAAAGCTCTCAGTTTTTCCTCACTGAGGATGATATTAGCTGTGGGTTTTTCATGTATGGCCTATATTATGTTGAGGTATGTTCCCTCTAAACTTACTGTGTTGAGGGTTTTTATCATGAATGGATGTTGTACTTTGTCAAATGCTTTTTCTGCATCCTGTTGAAATGATCATATGGTTTTTATCCTTTCTCTTATTGATGTGACGTATCATGTCGATTGATTTGTGAATATTGAACTAAACATGCATCCTGTGAATAAATTTAACTTGATCGTCGGTAATGATTTTTTTAAAAAATATTTTATTTACTTGACAGCAAAACTCTTTCATCTCTAGACACACTCAGAGATAGTGAGGGATGTGCTGGGCATAGGAACCTTGAGCTCAGGAGAAACTGTCTCCGTTTCTGTGGACCCCTTTGTTTCAAGAAAGGAAAGCAACCCCTCACAGCTGAGTGGCCGCTAGTGCCTTTCACAAGTTTTCCTGGAATGAAACAAACTGCCTCTCCTAGCTTTTAAATGCTGAATTGCTAACTTTTTTCCTTACGTAGTTTCTTAGAAGCCAGATGGGGTTCTATAACTCTGTCTACCAGAAGTTCTAAATTATCAAATTTGGTCTGAAAGTGCTTTCAAGTTTTCAGCCTTCTCTCTACCTGGGATTCTAGATTTGCTTTTTCTAATATTGAAAAAGAAGAACTGCAATTGTCCTCTATTGGCCAAATGTTGAAAATGTGTGAAGTAGATAGAATTTGCTTTGGAGTATTTTCTAAAATTTTGCTCATATTTTTATCCTTACTTATCCTGTATCTAATCCCTGACTGACCTTGTTATCAGCTAGGTATGTACTGATTCATACTATGATGCCACATTGCAATTCCCTTTTCAATAATGGCTGTAATGCCAAAGTAATGCATCCTTAATGGTGACACAAGAAAAATAGGAGGCGGTGATTAATGGGAAGAGACTCTTTCTAACACACTTTAAATTCTATAGTGTGAGCAATTAGCATATCTAACTACTCCTGCCCTCAGCTGTTCCATGACTGATAAGGCGTCACAGCTCCTAGCTGGAAGGTGCACGGCGGAGGAGACAAACTGGAATGTGAATGCCAACACACATTTGTGTGCCTCTGTGCTGGTCTCTTGAACTCAGTTTCATTATCTGAAAAACAGGGATAAAAAATTTTTCTATAATATCACTGTAAGGATTTAACTGGGAATATATATACGACAAATAACAGTATCTGCAAAAATATACCAGAATGGAACTATGTAGCAAAGATTATAATCATTTTGCCTTAAAGATGAGACAATTATGGTCCAGAAAGTTTTGGATGACTTATATAAGTTACACAGTGAGTTTACTGGGGGAAAAAATGGACTAGAATTTAGGTATTTTTACTTCTGGAACAATAATAATCCACTGACAATAAGAAGTCTTGAAAATGAATTAGAAAGGTATACATGTTCTAGTTGTCCAGAACTATTATAATACTGTTGTTAGAATTATGTTAGAATTAACATATTCAGAAAAAGAAGTTAATTTGATGAATATATTGAAGATCAGATTTACAAACTTATTTGCTAATTTTTCAGCCTGTTAATTACCAATTTTTTTTTTCCTTTTCATCCAGGATATAATTAGTAATATTAATGTAATTGTCACTGACTTCTGATGCAAAATTTTTCTCAGATGCTCTAGATACTTTATTTATATTAACTTAATGATAAAAACTCACAAAAGGAAAATAAATAATAAATATAGAGGAAACGACTTGCAGAAAATAATTAGAAAACTTCTATAACCCTGAAATAAGCTTTTTCTTATCACCTTTGTGTATTTGTTTTATAGTTGGTGTTTTGTTTTGAGGCCTTTCCTGTTCTCCCACTCACATCATTCTTTCTAACCCTCTTGGTACATCTTTTGTTTCCTAACCTTGGTTAGGCTTTAGTTTCTTTGTTTGTTTATTTGTCTTGTTTATAAAGCTTCCACTTTAAGACTGATAATATGCATTCTTTCTAATCATTAAAAAAACTGCCTACTTCTAGTGTTCTTTTGGAATGTGTACATTTTATAAAATTTGGTAACCACCAAATACAGCCTTCAGTTTATTAAAGGCATCCTAGCTAAGGGACCAGAAATATTTAGCAATGCAATATTATCTACAAAGCCTGCCTTACAGCCAAATTTAGCTCATTTCTGATCCTGTTATCTTTCTGCTCTGTATTTGGAAAACTGCCTCAACATCTACTTTCAGACTGTGCATCTTCATCATCATCATCATCACCATCATCATCATTATTTTGGTATATCATGTTATATTTTGAAGAGAGCGTTTAATTTTTTAAATCACAATTTTCTTTTTTCTATTCATTTTCTGTTTGCTATTGAGGTTTTTGTTTTTTTGGGGAGGGAGGGGAGTGACTTCTATACCTCATATTAGAACATTAGAGCTTTCTAGATCTGTCTCTGTATTTCTTAACTTTTGCTCTTATTTTCCATGCTTTTTGTCCCTATAGTTTGGAAATTTTCCTTAATTTGTCTTTTAGGTATCTTTTCAACCGTTCTAACTTTTTTCCTGTACTTTTTTTTTGTAAGTTTGCATTCCAACAAAAATATCTTCTACTCTTCTGATTTTATTCTTGTTTTCTTTCTTTAAATAGTACCCCAGGTTTGCTTTAGGGATACAGTATATTCTTGAATCTTTCTAACACACAAATTTGAATTTGAAAAGGGCTTAAAATGCTTTTCCATTTCTAAATGATGAGATTAGCGTGGGACTATCCAACTGGAATAATAGCCTAGCCCTGTGGAAGTCAAGTGGGCTTGATGATTAATTTGAGGAAAGAAGATGGAGTAGACTGTGCAGTTGGGGAACAGCTCTGAAGTAGAATAAATGCAGCAGTGTATAAGCACTAATGAAGGGATTGATGGGGGCTAAAGGGCCTTGGTATGGGTGGATGACTACCCTTGCAAATGGTATCAACCCAGACTTAACTTTTCTGGGAAGTAGAGTCTGCTCTGACAGTCTTTAGTCTGTGTCTAACAGTTGAAGGATGTAACAGTTGGAAGCATGCGTGGCTGTGCATTTTTATCCATATATTTCCAATACTGACAGAGAGCTCAGGAGAGTCCCTCTTGCCAGAAGAAGCAAATTTCAGGAAACCAACAGAATACAATTCATTTATTTATGTATGTATTTTTAAATTTATTTGTTTTTATGCCAAGAATTTAAACTTTTGACAGTGACTTTCTAAGTTACGAGTTTCAGTGTGATATTTTCACACTAGATATTATATGATATTTTTATGTAGTGTAGTTTTTAGAAATATCATCTCTAGAATTAAGTGACCATTACTGTGCACTTTAGGTGATAAGCCTTGTAAATGTCATGAAGAGAGAGAACTCTATGTCAGTCGTCTACTGCACAATACAGCATTCTAAATCTCATTAACTTGAAACTATGCATTTGTTTGGTCAGGGTCTGAGAGTCACTGATGGTTCCTCTTGTTCTGGTATGGATCACCGTGTAGTTGTCTGGTCATCAGCAGGGGCGAGGGGGAGAACTGACCCCCTGCATCTCGTCTACATGGCTAGCTTGGCTGTGATCTCATAGCACTGAGTGTTGCTACCATGCCCAACTCAATAAGCCTTTCAAACCTCTGCTTAATCACATTTGCTAACACTCCATTGGCCAAAGGAAGGCCTGTGGCTAAACTCAGAATTAAAGACCTATATATACCACCTCTTGGGAGGAGGAACTGTGAAGTCACAGTGAAAAGGATATAAACACAGGGAGGGCCCTCATTGCAAACTATCCACGGTATGAACTTACTGTTGATTAGTTACATACATATGAATTACAGTTTTTCAATCCAATATTTTGACATCCCATTTGTAGATAGAAATATCCTTTGTATGATAATTTAGTACCTACATCTCTAAAGGCCCATTTTGCTCTCTCTTCCCGTATATATAGATCTTTGTGTTTGTGTGCATGCAAAATTAAGACTGTTTTAAACTAGGCATGCATGGCAGGCTATGGGAAATTCCAGGGAAATCAGCATGAGAGTTTTAGGATAAGGAATGTCAAAGAACAGTTTGGAGAAGAAGGATTAGAGCACAGTCTGGGATTTGTCTTGGTGATTGTTAGATTGGTGATTCTATAAGAATTCCTGAAGAACATTAAGTGTTTTGGTTTCTTTTTTCTTGCTTTAAATTGTATACATTTTAAGTTGTTTAACTTGGGAATGAACTGCCCAGGCCTTGCAACTGTCATGCTCTGGAAATAATGTTGTCAATGAATCAAGCTCGTGGTTTCTCATTTTTAGCTATAGGTTTTTCTAGACCTGCCTTGCTCTCCCATCTAACTGTTGAAATCTGAAAGCAAAGGGAAAGTTTATGTTAAATAGTCAAATAATGCCATTCATTCCAAATAGTTTTTCTATTTTAGGCCTACGTCAAGCCTGGACACAGTGAGGCCTCGGTGTTTAAGAATCTGGTAGCTCTCTTTTTCATCTATACATTAAAAATGTTAATTTGTACTCATGAGGTCAAGATTCGCAGTTCTGGGACCAAGAAAATCAGGCACTGTTAATAAATATGTGATAACATTTTATAACTCTAGGCTCACTTGAGTGTATCAATATACTGAACTTTTAAATCATTTATAACTGCAATTAAAATATCCAAAAGTAATTTTCATGAGAAAATAAAATTAAAATATTTCAAATATTCACAGAAAAACTTGTTAAAGTCACTGATGATGAGTATTCGTTTCACTGTTAGGTTTGTAAGCAATTTAAAATTTTGAATGAAACATGGCAGGACACAGCTTTGATGTCTGACATCCCCAGGGTCATCCAGAATCCTGCTAACTATAAAATGGGGACAGAAAACTTTGCATAACATTTTCCTATCAGGCATAATTTTTTCCGTATTTCATAAATGGCTTATGATGTATGTAAGTCTGAATTTTTTATATAAAATTCTCTTCTTTTTTGGCCAAATTTACTACCTTTGGAAGTGGTTACAGTTTCTATAGTAATTATTCAACTTTTAGTTTCAGTATCTTTAAAAGATTTTTTCCATTTACAGGAAAGTAAGTATTTTTAGTTTTGTGTTTTTAAAGTTCCCATTAGAATGCAAAGTTTACAGATTTCATGTAAGAGAACTTGAATATCAAATAAATTATAGTATTCATAAAAACAAAATTACAGATGCATTTATATCTCAATATATGTAGTACAGTATTGTTCAATTTACTTTTTGTCTTAATCAAACTTATATATGAATATAATTTAAAGTGTCAAATGGTTCCTGTGCTTTTTTTTCTCAGCCCATTTCCTGTTTCACAGATGCAACTGCTTTCAGCTATTTTAGCTGATTCTTTTGAGATCTCTCTTCATATCTCTAAATAACATGCTTATATTGCTATTTCTTGATTATTTATTAATAGGCTTTATTTATTGGCTTCCCACTGCGGAACATGAAAATTTAGCTTTCTTTCATCTTCTGGCCCCTATCATGCACGTGCACATTTTTGAGCTCTCATCCTCTTGAAATAGTATATCATAATTTTGATTAAATGAATATTCATGTCTCTCATATCATGACTAAATGAAAGCATTCGGAGCTTAGTCATGCACTATACAAGAGTGCTTTATCTTTCCAGGATTTTGTTTTCTCTTGTGTTAATAATGGCCTATTTTTTTAATTTAGTGTGGTGGGGGTTTTTTGTTGTTTTGCACCCAACACTAAGTCATGATTCCAGTCATATAATGCACCTCTAAATATTTGTAAGAATCTTATATATATTGTACAAATTTTATCTTCTTTAAGAAATCTCTCCCAGGGGCTCCTGGGTGGCTCAGTCAGTAGCGCCTGACTCTCAGTCTCTGCTCAGGTCATTATCTCATGGGTTGTGAGATCAAGCCCCACATTGGGCTACATGCTCAACAGGGAGTCTGATTGAGATTCTTTCCCTCTCTCTCTCTCCCTCTGCCCCTCCCCCTGCTTGCAGGCGCTTGTTCTCTCTCTCTCTCTCTCAAATAAATAAATAAATAAATCTTAAAAAAAAAAATCTCTGCCAGGCTTTCTGACCAAATCCCACCAATGGGAAGGCTTGAGGGTGCTGGCTTCTAACTCCATAATTATTGAAGGGCTCTCCAATGGGAACCCCCAGGAGCTTGCTTTGATGGGGGCCCTGTGGATGAATGCCTGGCTCATGGCAGAGAAAGCAAAAATAGCTTATGACTGAGGACTTTTGTTGCATTAGCTGCCCGTGCAAAAATGACAGGGCTTGGAATATATGTCGTATGTTGACCAGACTTAAGTCATTATTTCCAAGAGGGTATTAGAATCCAAGTCTTCAGTATTATAGCTTATGTATTATGGTGATGGCAGGGAGAGTTTTTGTTTGTTTTATTTTAGTTTTAAATGATCTTTTACTTTGCCTATTAAAAAAAAGCTGACAGAAGAAGCAGGTGTGAGAGAGATTACACCCTTTCTCTACCTACCTGTAGGACTGTATTACAACTGGCAGCTCTGTTCTCCCATGCCACAGGAAAAAAACCCACCCCATCAGGACAGTTCAGATCCTTAGTCAAAAGAAAGACTGATGGGGCCTTTGCCCTCCCTGTCTCATCTCTGTATTGCCACTGTCCAAGGCACAGAGAGGATAGGAGGCGGCCACTGACTGTGTAAGATTGTGTTGCATAAACACAACTGAATTCCATTTTATTTCCAAGGTCACATTAAAATTTGCTTATTGGGATTAGCCCTTTCCCTACCTTGTCTCATTGGAGGGGTTCCATCACCCTTCTAGAAAGGCCACTTTGGTAAGATTTCTTGAATGTTGTGCTGCCTGAGCTGGTCTTCTAATTTTCTAATCTTCTCCCAATATCCAAGCCTGACTTTGGCTCTGTATTTTGGGTGAGTTGCTCTCATTTATCTTCCCACACTTCAATTTATTGTTTCATTAATGCTTTATAATTGAATTCCAATAACTCCTTTTATAGTCCAAGTGTACTTTTAAACTGGTCAGTTTCTGTAAAAAGAAAGATTTTAGAAACTCCTACTTGGAAAGTTTGGGTTCTAGATGTTTATGACATATCATTAATAATTTTCTTTTTTGATTGGTCTTGTGAAAGAGAATGTCCATGTCATGGGAAAAAGTAATAGAGCAGGAGTACAGGAGTGTTCAAGAGTAATAGGGCAACATATCTTCAATTTACTCGAAATGGTTCCAGAAAAAAAAGAGGGGGAGGGGTTCTTTTTTTTCTGCCCTTACAATTTTCAGTAAATTTGAAATCATTTCAAAGAAATAGCACACAGCAAAATATTTTCACCAAATAATGTTTAAAAGGAACAGGGATCTGAAGTAAAAATTTGATTTTTGTGAGGTTGTGCTCTAAGAATTAAATTGCTATAGAGTAGAAAGAGAGAATGCACTCCTAGTAGAACTTGCTAGAAATTATAGTTTCTCATGCATGTTTTCATTTCATAGTTTGTTTTTAAAAAAAGTAGAGGAGATAGGATTAAATATAACTCTCTTCTGTCACAATCAGTTGGTTATAAATTTGGAATTAATCGCCTCTTATTTGACGAATGCTCCAGATTTTCTCTTTGAAAATGTATGGGGAGCCTCAGCCTACACTAGCTCTTAGCATAGAGTAGACATAAATAAATGTTTGTTGAATAAATGAATATTATATGCAAAGTCCCTAGCACAATATCCTGGCCCCCTTAATTATTAAATAATGGTAGATGCTACTTTTACCTTTTTTAAAGGATAAAGAGAATGCACCTATATAATGGAATATTATTCAGGCAGAAAAATAAAGAAATCTTGCCATTTCCAAGAACATGAATGAAACTGGAGGGAATTATACAAAATGAAATAAACCAGACAGAGAAAGACATTCACTATGTGATATTACTTATATATGGAATCTTTACTTATATATGGAATCTAAAAAAAAAAAAATGTACTCATAGAAACAGGGAGTAGAATGGTGATTACCAAAGGCTGGGGCTGGGGAAAATAAAGAGAAGTTGGTCAAAGGGTACAGAGTTGTAAGATGATTAAGTTTTGAGGATATAATGTAACAGCATGGTGACTATAGTTAATAATACTGTACTCTATATGTGAAATTTGCTAAGAGAGTAGAAGTTATTTATTCTCTTTACACACATAATGGTAATGATGTGAGATGATGGATGTGTTAATGAGCTTGATTTTGGTAATCAGTTCACAATGTATACATAGATCAAACCACACTGTACATCTTAAATATATAAAATTTTATTTGTCAGTTATGCATTAATAAAGTGTGGGGGGGAAGACAATGTTAAAATATCCAAACTGTTAGCAAATATGCTGTATAATGAAGTGCTCATTTGGATTAACAAATTTGATTTATTACATTAAGACATTTGGTTTTCTTGGTTATGGGGTGGGCCTTTTTAAGTTTTTATTTTAATTCTAGTTATTTAACATACAGTGTTGTATTAGTTTCAGGTGCACAATATAGTGATTCAACACTTCTATACATCACCCCGTGCTCATCTCGACAAGTGCACTCCTTCATCCCCATCACCTGTTTAATCCATCTCCCCCCTACCTCCTCTCCAGTGACCATTAGTGTGTTCTCTATAGTTAAGAGTCTGGTTTTTGGATTGTCTCTCTCTCTCTCTCTTTTTTCCCCTGTGCTAGACTGTTTTATCTCTTAAATTCCACATATGAGTGAAATCATATGGTATTTGTCTTTCTCTGACTTATTTCATTTTAACATTATACTCTCGAGCTCCATCCATGCCATTGCAAATGGCAAGATTTCATTCTTTTTCATGGCAAATAATATTCCATTTTATATATATATATATATATATATATATATATATATATATATATATAT
>NW_023270380.1:18063841-18196457 GCF_011800145.1 Mirounga leonina | reverse complement strand
ATATATATATATATATATATATATATATATATATATATATATATATACACCACATCTTTATCCATTCATCTGTTGATGGACACTTGGGCTGCTTCCGTATCTTGGCTATTGTAAATAATTCTACTCTAAATGTAGGGGTGCATGTATCCCTTTAATTATTTGTATTTTTTGAGTAAATACCTAATAGTGTGATTACTAGATTGTATGGTATTTCTATTTTTAACCTTTTGAAGAACCTCTGTACTGTCTTCCAGAGTGGTTGCACCAGTTTGCATTCCCACCAACAGTGCACAAGGGTTCCCCTTTCTCTGAATCCTCACCAACACCTGTTGTTTCTTGTGTTGTTGATTTTAGCCATTCTGACTGGTGTAGTTCATTGTAATTTTGATTTGTATTTCCCTGATGATGAGTGATGTTGAGTATCATTTCATGTGTTTGTTGGCCATCGGTATGTCTTCTTTGGAAAATGTCTATTCATGTGTTCTGTCCATTTTTAAAATTATATTATTCATATTTTGGGTGTTGAGTATTGTAAGTTCTTTATATATTTTGGATACTAACCATTTATCAGATATGTCATTTGCAAATATCTTCTCCCATTCTGTAGGATTTCTGATAGTTTTACTAATAACTTCCTTCACTGAGCAGAAGCTTTTTATTTTGATAAGGTTCCAATAGTTTATTTTTGCTTTTGTTTCCCTTGCCTCAGGAGACATATCTAGAAAGAAGTTGCTACCAAAAAAACCAAACCAAAACAAAACAAAATGAAAGAAAGAAGTTGCTATAGCCAATGTCAGAGAAGTTACTGCCTGTGTTCTCTTCTAGGATTTTTATGGTTGCATGTCTCACATTTAGGTCTTTAATTCATTTTGATTTTATTTTTGTGTATAGTGTAAGAAAGTGGTCCAGTTTCATTCTTTTGTATGTTGCTGTCAGGTTTTCACAACACCATTTGTTGGAAGACTTTCTTTTTCCCATTGGATATTCTTTCCTGCTTTGTTGAAGATTAATTGACCATATAATAGTATGTTCATTTCTGGGTCTTCTGTTTTGTTCCTTTGATGTATGTGTCTATTTTTGTACCAGTACCACACTGTTTTGGTTACTACAATTTTGTAACATAACTTGAAGTCCAGAATTGTGATGCTGCCAGCTTTGTTTTTCTTTTTCAGTGTTTCTTTGGCTATTTAGGGTCTTCTGTGGTTCCATACAAATTTTAGGATTGTTCTAGCTCTGTGAAAAATGCTTTTGGTATTCTTCCCTTATTCCTGACCTTAGGGGGAGATTTCTGGTTTCCCCATTGAGTATGATGTTGACTGTGGGTTTTTCATACAAGGCCTTTAATATGTTGAGGTATGTTCCCTCGAAACCTACTTTGTTGAGGATTTTTATCATGAATGGATGTTGTACTTTGTCAAATGTTTTTTCTGCATCTGTT
Source organism: Mirounga leonina (assembly GCF_011800145.1). NCBI lineage: Eukaryota > Metazoa > Chordata > Mammalia > Carnivora > Phocidae > Mirounga > Mirounga leonina. The sequence continues at coordinate 18,195,019 of NW_023270380.1, read as the reverse complement.
GAAATGATCATATGGTTCTTATTCTTTCTCTTACTGATGTGATGTATCACACTAAACGATTTGGAATATTGAAGCACCCTTGCAACTTGGGAATATTTTCCACTTGATCATGGTGAATGATTTTTTTAATGTATTGTTGGATTCGGTTTGCTAGTATTTTATTGAGGATTTCTGCATCTATGTTCATCAGAGTAATTGGCCTGTAGTTCTTTGTTTTTAGTGGTATCTTTGATTTTGCTATCAGCGTAATGCTCACCTCAGGATGAGTTTGGAAGTTTTCCTTTCTTTTCTAGTTTTTGGAATAGTTTGAGAAGAATAGGTATTAACTCCTCTTTAAATGTTTGTTAGAATTCGCCTGCAAAGCCATCTATTCCTGGACTGTCATTTGTTGGGAGTTTCTGATTACTGATTCAGTTTCTCTGCTGATTATCGGTCTGTTCAAGTTTTCAATTTCTTCCTGTTTCAGTGTTGGTAGTTTATATGTTCCTAGGAATTTAACCATTTCTTCCATGCTGTCCAATTTGTTGTCATATAGTTTTTCATAATATTCTCTTAAAATTGGTTGTATTTTTGTGGTGTTTGTTGTTATTGCTCCTCTGTCATTTGTGACTTCATTTATTTGAGTCTTCTTTTTTTTTTTTCTTGATAAGTCTGGTGAGAGGTTTATCAATTTTGTAGCTTCTTTCAAAGAGCCAGCTCCTGGTTTCAATTATCTGTTCTATTGTTGCTTTAGTTTTTAGAGCATTTATTTTTGCTCTAATCTTTATTATTTCCCTCCTTCTATCATTAGGCTGTGTTTGTTCTTTTTCTAGCTCCTTTAGGTGTAAGGTTAGCTTGTTTATTTGAGATTTTTCTTACTTCTTGATGTAGGCCTGTATTGCTATATACTTCCCACTTAGAACTGGCTTTGCTGCATCCTAGAGATTTTATACCATTGTGTTTTCATTTTCATTTGTTTCTGTGTACTCTTTAATTTCTTCTTTTATTTCCTGGTTGACACATTCATTTTTTAGTAACATGTTATTTAACCTGCAAAACCTTTCCAGATTTTTTCTTGTGGTTGACTTCAAATAATTTTGTAGCATGATATTGATTTTGAATTTGTTAAGATTTGTTTTGTGGGCTAATATGTGATCTCTTCTGGAGAATGTTTCATGTGCACTTGAAAACAATGTGTATGCTGCAGTTTTACATTGCGGGAATGTTCTCAATATATCTGTTAAATCCATCTGGTCCAGTGTGTCATTTAAAGCCACTGCTTCCTTGTGATTTTCTGCTTTGATGTGCTGTCAATGTAAGTGGGGTATTAAAGTCTAATCTGTTTTATGTATTTGGGTGCTCCCATGTAGGGTAGATAAACATTTACAGTTGTTATACCTTCCTGTTGAATTGTCCCCTTTATGATTATGTAGTGCCCTTTTTGTCTCTTGCTATAGTCTTTTTTTCAAAGTCTAGCCTGTCCAATATATGCATTGCTACTCTGGCTTTCTTTTGACATCCATTTGCATGATAGACTTTTCTCTATCCCCTCACTTTCAATCTATAGGTATCTTTAGGTCTAAAATGAGTCTCTTGTAGGCAGCATATAGATGACTCTTGTTTTTTCTTTTATCCTTTCTGATACCTGATGTCTTTTGAGGGGAGCATTTAGTCCATTTACATTCAAAGTAATTATTGATTGATATGTACTTTTTCTCTATTACTTGTCTTGTGGTTGTTTCTGAAGACTTGCTCTGATCTTTTCTTTCTCTCTTTTATGTGTTGCTGATTTTCTTTAGTGCTATATTTGGATTTAAATCTCTTTATTCTTCACATGTTTATTACTCGTTTTGATTTGTGGGTACCATTAGGTTTATATAACCTCTTTTGCAAATAGCAGTCTCTATTAAGTTGATAGTCTTTTAAGTTTGAACTCATTCTTTTCTCCTCTCCTCCCCATGTGTAGGCATATGTTATATATTTTATATCCTTTTCTTTGTGATTTCCTTGACTGACTGTTTATAGAAATGTTCATGTTTACTGCTTTTGTGTTTCGTGCCTTTATGCTCTCAACTTTGGTCTTTCTTTTCCTTTCAAAGTGTCCCCTAGATATCTCTAACAGGGCTGGTTTAGTGGTCATGAACTCCTTTAGTTTTTGTCTGTCTGTGAAAATCTTTATCTCTCCTTCTATTCCGAATGATAGCTTTGTTGGATAGAACATTCTTGGCTGCAGATTTTTCCCATTTTGCAGTTTGAATATATCATGCCACTCCCTTCTGGCTTGCCAAGTTTCTGTTGAGAAATCTCCAGCTAGCCTTATGAGTTTTCCCTTGTAAGTTACTGACTTCTTTTCCCTTGCTGCTTTTAAGATTTGTTCTTTATCACTATATTTTGCAAATTTAATTACAATATGTCTTGGTGTGGGCCTGCTTTTGATGGATGTTCTCTGTATCTCCTGGATCTGGATGTCTATTTCCTTTCCCAGATTAAGGAATTTTTCTGCTATTATTCCTTTAAATAAATTTTCTCCCCTTTTTCTCTCTCTTCTTCTGGGAGTCCTGTAAAATGAATATTTTGATGGAGTCACTGAATTCCCTACATGTATTCTCATTCTGCATAATTCTTTATTCTCTCTTTTGTTTAGCCTGATTACTTTCCATTACTCTGTCTTCTAGATCACTAATTTATTTCTCTGTTTCTTCTAGCCTCCTCTTCATTCCATCAGGTGGGTTTCTTATTTTGTTTATCGAGCTCTTTATCTGTGCAATGTTATTCCTTATCTCTGCTTAAGGATTTCACTCATGTCTTCCACTCTTTTCTCAAGTCCAGTGGGTATCTTTATGATCATTGCTTTAAATTCTCTATCAGGTATGTTACTTACCTCTGTTTTACTTAGATTTGTGGCCATGGCCTTGTCCTGTTTTTCCACTTAGGATAAATTTCTCTGTTTTCTCATTTTGTCTAAATCTGTGTGTTTCTCTCTGTGTGTTAGTAAAGTCAGCTATGTCTCCTGTTCTTGATGGTAATGACGTTATGAAGAATGGGTCCTGTAGTGCTTTTCTGTGTAGTGTCGTCTGTTCCCCACAGCCTAGTTTTTCTGTGAGTGTCTCTAATGTGTGCTGCATCTACTGTTTTGTCTGCAAAATAGGCCAGTTGTTTGCAAACACTTTCATTGCCTATTGTGGGCAGTATTTGGTCCCTGGCCTGAATGAGGCACATTTTAACTAGATGTGCTCTGGTCTGTTTGTGAAATGATATATTTTGCCACCACTGCCAGTACAGAGGCTCTGCAATACTCCCTCATTGAGGGGTGCCTGGGTGGCTCAGACTGTTAAGCGTCTGTCTTCAGCTCAGGTCATGATCCCAGGGTCCTGGGATCGAGCCCCGCATTGGGCTCCCTGGTCCGTGGGAAGCCTGGTTCTTCCTCTCCCTCTGCCTGCTGCTTCCCCTGCTAGTACTCTCTCTGTCTCTCTCTCTCTCTGTCAAAAATAAATAAAATCTTAAAAAAAAAAAACTCCCTCATTGGGAGATGTGGTCTGTGTATGGGTTTGGGCTAGTCTTCTGGGGGAGGGGGCCCACCACATTGGGACTGAGGCAAGCAGGACTGGAAGGGGTGGTGCCACTGGAGCACAGAAGGGGTGTGGGATTGGTGTGAGCAAATTAGGTAGTGAGTGTTGACTCTGCACTGGTTCCCACAGGTGACTCTGTGTTTATGCTGAAGGGTAAGAAAGGAAAAGGACACTTGCCAGTTCCTTTGTTTCTGGAGGGGTCACTCCATGAATTCTGCCCCTCTGAGACATGCTCTGAGATGACATCTAACCTCCCCACTGTGTACCCTAGATGCTCTTCAGATCACTATTTCCTCGCTGTTTGTCTACAGGATGTTTGCCCTGTCTTTTCTCTAAGAGCAGCACAGTGTCCTGTGAGCTTCTCCAGAACCAAGCACACTGACCTCTAATTTTCCAGGCTTTAGTCCCCTCTCACTTTCCAAGCCAGTTACTCTTGGGAGATTCCTTTCCCCCATGCACTCCCCTGTTTGCTAGTCTGTCCCTTGCCCTTCTGCACAACCACAGCTCCCTCCCCCACCACAGCAGCCCATATCTCTCCCAGACCCTGTCTGTGCACTTCCTACTTTATTCAATGTGGCCTCTTCCCTACCTTTAGTTGTGGAGTCTGCTAGTCTTCAGGTCAATTTCTGGAATATTTTGGGTGAGTTGATAGTTATCTAGTATCTAGTTAGTATTCATAGGACAGGTGAACCTAGGGTCCTTCTACTCTACTGTCATCTTCCAACCCCACCTACATTAAGATATTTGAATCCCAATTGTTTCAGTTAATTGATTTATGTAATAAAGTTGGAAGTAACTCAACTGCAAGCCTGTAAATGGCAATGACCTGTGTGTGTGTGTGTATGTGTGTGTGTACAAATACTATAGTACTTAACTACCAAGGAGGAGACAGAGCCTGAGCTTGAGCAGAAGTGTTAGAGGCACTTAGAAGTCCCTTTATTCTGGCCATTTATTCAACTGGGGAGATGACTAAACCATTTAACAATTTTAAATTTCCTTTATTGCCATTGTGCACCTAGAACCCCACCTCATCAATATTCTTTATATCAATAGATGACCAAAAGGGAATTTGAATCATTTTACTAGGATTTGAATAGTCCAAAACAAACAAGAGCACTGATATTAACAAGATGCCCTAACCCTCCAGAAAATTGCCATGCACCTCATATTTGATTCTTCTTTGTTTTGAATGTTTAATCTGGAGATTATTGATACACAAAGGTTTGCAAGTCTCAGACACTGTTGTTGACAGTATCCTCCTGGCACTTAATGGCATGATCAGCAGCAGCAATGAACTTGATATTGCTGAGCTCTGTCAGCATCAGAGATCCTGAGATGGATTTCCACTCATAACACTGATGTGTCCTACTGAGTGCACAGAAATATGGGACACATCTGAAGCTGGTCCCATGGGATTAGATTTCAACTGCCATCATTTGGTTTCTTTCTTTTGAAATTATCATTATTTATTTGTTCACCCTCTCTAAAATATCTCCAGTGCTAGAGGGAGCCCAAAACAATTAATAAGCAATCATTTTACTTTCCATTTTTTCACCTGAACTAAATTAGTTTGAATATTCCTGCTAGATAGTTTACACTGACAGTGACTTTAATTTTTTCACATGGACAGATTGTGCAAAAGCTTTTTTGAAAATGATTTGGTTGTGGTTGATTGTTCACAGTTTCAAAGACAGAATCATCCATCTAGATTGTTTAGAACTACAGAGAATTATAGGTTTGAGAAATGCTGTCTACCTAAGAAAGTTTTTCCTGGTACCATGTGAGATACTTTATTAAAGCCATTTTGGTTTTAGTATAAACTATTCATTTAAATGAAATCATATCTCTCAACTTCTCATACTTTCGGTTCTACATGTGAAAATTGGCAAATCTCACACTGTCTGCTCCATATTCACATATTCCCCCCTTTTATTTGCTTGAACCCATGCAAATTAAGAAAAACATGTAAATCAGAATCTGTAATATAACAGGTAGGAGTCCAGCAATTGTGAGTTATTTTCTCCTTTGATGACATTTTATTGTATATAATTTTTCCTATACTTTAAAATGTCTTTTTTCATTTCATATTGATATGAAATGAAAAAATTGAAAGCTATGTGAAATTTTTTTTCCATAAGGAAAAGAGATATTTAAAAAAATTTTTTAAATCCCTCAATTTTGCAAGAGGCAGTTTTACAAAATAAAGTGGTTTGCTTACTCAATGTGCTTCATAAATGATATATATACATAATTACATTTGACTGCTGATTCTTATCTGAGTTCTTATATGAAAAGTACCAGTCTTCTTGATTCCCATTTTTCGATTTTTATAGAGGCATTTACTGTTTATAAAATAAAACACAAGCATTGCTCAAATGGTGGAAATGCTGCCTGTTCATCCAGAAAGTCTGAGTGGGAGAGAGAGGCTAATACCACTTTTCCAGGCTATCTCCCAGAGTCTAATTTCACAAGCCATCAACACTTTGGAAGGGGAAATTAATTTGAATGTCTGTCATATTCTAGAAAGTGGGATGAAGTATTAGTAAATATTGTCAGGTTGACTCAGAAAGGATAGATTGGAGAAGATGGATCCATATTGTTGTTAAAAAGGAGGAGACTATCCAGCTAAAGAAGAAATTTTGTTCTTTCAATATTTATTAATAATTTCAATGTTTTCCTAATTGTCCTTGGGAAATTACTAAGCTAAATTTTACAAATAATGTGGTTGTACAGAGAGCATTCTAATGAACTCAGGGATAAATTAGAATATGTACAAAATGTGGAAGGAGATGCATATAACAAAGATGAGCTGTAGAGGGGTACATAATTGTGGAATTAGCATCAGTGATGCTAAAGTACAGAAGGGAATACCCTTGAGTATCTTTTCCAAGACCATAAACTAGACTCTTACATGTATCCATCAAATAAAAATAACCACTCTGTGCTGGTGGTGATTATTGAATAGATGATAAAAACAAAATATAATGTCAAGTTTAATTTTGCTGAGTGTGTATACATTGAGAGCCTTATTGCAGTAGGCTGGCTCTATGTTCCATTCTACATAAACACCCTTGAAAAGATTGTTTGGAATGAAAGACCAGTTGGTACCTCTCTTCTAAGATAATAAAATGATAAAGACCCACAGAGAAGTATCTCCCAATTATCTGTGAGGTTAAAATTAGCTAAGCAAATTTCATCATACTACATATATTTTGGGGTTCTTTTGGCTGCTCTAGCATACCAAGCTTTTTTCTGACTACAGGACCCATTCATTCACTTTTCCTTTGTCTGCATTGCCCTTCCTTACCTCTGAGTATCTGGACCTTCTCACTGTTCAGGTCTCTGGTTAACTGTCAACTTCAGGAAATAGCCCATGTGTTTCTACTATTCTCTGTCATAACTCGTTTTTTTTTTTTTTTCAAAACAGTTATAACATTTTCTTTATCTCTTTGTTTGGGTATACTAATACACAAATTGAAATATAAACTCAGTGAATGCAGAGATCTGGTCATTCTTGTTTCTATTGTATCTGTGTTGCCTGGAACAGTACCTTGTACATAAGATGCTAACAAAAACCAATCCACTTGTTAATGGATTGTTGAAGTAATCCAAATAAAGAACAACATTATGGGTAAGATAAAATAGAAAATTGTGGCAGTAGATTGGATAAAGTAACTAAAAGATGCGATCTGGGCAATATTCAGAAGACACAAAATACAAAACATTTTTAGAACCCAGAATATAGCAATCGTTATCCTCCCTAACAATTATCACAAATTTTCAAAAACAGTTCTTAATTCCTTTGAAAAAATACTGCATCATTTTAACTTAATTGAAATACAGATATACTTTGAAACAACTCAAGGTGAACCATTTTCCATCAACACAAACCCACAATTTTTTATAGAAAGCAAATTATGTGAGACCAGGGACGATGTCCATTGTGCTCTTTTTTCTTCTTTTTAATTTCCAGCCTGTATCCCAAAGTCTGGAACATAATACATAAATCCACAGAGTATTGGAAAGGAATTATTTAGCCAGATAGAACCATAGTGGCAGACTTCATGCTCTTAAATGTTTCAAATGCTAGCTCATTGGAATACTGCCCAAACAAACTGACCAATTTCCCAATAGTTTAGTAAGTAATAGATAAATTTTAAGTTTTGTTCTAGCAATTAAAGTTTTAAATCACTTTTAGAATAAGGTTGATGCTTTATCTAATAGTTTCTCCAAGGCTTGCCTTAAGTTAAACAAGTTGGATTCTGGTGTTGTGCCTGTTAGCTTTCCAGGGGCTTTCTCTGGGCTTCAAAATCCCATAAATCCTGGGGGTACTTATGGCCTCCTTTCCCCAAAGAGCAACTGATGTCCCAAAAGTTTTAACTAATGTGAGTTGAAGTATGACTACCCTGAAATCTATGTTACAAGATATCCAAAGCAAAATGAGCAAAAGTAGTAGTCAAAGCCCATGCAGATAAAAATTATTACAGTGGTTATTTTGACTTGAGACACACATGAGATAGGACTTAGGGACAGAGAAGATCCATTGTGTTTCTAAAAAGTACATTATTTAAGTGGTAATTTATTCCATCCACATGTAAATCAGACTTGGCCTAGGTATCAGGTATATCTGCCCAGAAGGTATGATAGGGACATCAAATACTTTGGATTGACCCTTCCTTTTTCTTAATTTAATTGATAAATCCATATTTTTGAAGAATGAGTCAGGCCAGTCCCCTTGCTTAGCACTATAAGCTGTTGCTATTGAGTAGATTTCCTATTGTTACAGGATGCCTTTGAAATTTTGGATGACTGACTCATTGTCTGCTTTCCTCACTTACCAGCTCTTCACTGTAAAGAAAAAATGCTTCCACAAAAATGCAAATGGAAAGGGTAAACAGAGGGAATGTGACTTCATTGTAATAATCCAGTGACTTGTGAACCAAATAAGAGCTTGTTACAGTTCTTGAGAACAAGAAAAACATATGCTGCGAATCTCCTATTCTAAAGGTTTTTGGTGAGATTTATAAAACTCTCCTCCAGTCAAGTAAAAATTGCTGAAATTGACTTTATATACTTCAACCTTTATATTTTCACAGCTGTTTTAAATATGAAAAAGTAGAACTCTTTAGATAAAAATGTAAATAGTGTGAAAATAAATTATCAAGCTTTGAATTACAAACAGTATGATAATTATTATTATTTGCTGATCAGTAGCATTGCAAACAATAAGTTATGTGACAACAGGAAGCTTTTATTAAGCAATATTTAATTTGGAATTATTATTATTATGAAGGTTTCACAGTGAGCAGTGAAAATTAAACAAAGACTATGTATTTTTATGTTTCTAATAGATTCCAACTCAGACTTTGAAATAAATAATTTTGGATATTTGAATATCCAAGTTCAAAAAAAGGAAAATAACCTCAAGTTGGCTATTTTTAAAGAACTTTATTGAAGTACACTTACTTACAATAAAAGGATCCTATTTTAAATGTATTTTTGCCAAGTTTTGAAAAACGTATAAACTGTATAACCACCACACTGAAGACACAGAACACATTCATCACCAAGAACGTTCCCTATGTCCTCTATTATTCTTCAAAATGCAATGGCAAGATTGATCACATTAATGACACTGTATTCACCAGGAGGACAGAAGATCAAAATATGAAAGGCAAAACATTATAATTTCTAAAATATAACATAGGAAAATACCTTTACAGCTCTTGAGTAAGCAAGGTTTTTTTTAAAATCATAGAAATCAGAAACCAGAAAAGAAATAATGATAAATTGGATTATATTAAAATTAAGAGCTTCTATTCATTAAAATACACCATTAAGAGAATGAAAAGACAAGCCAGAGTCTACAAGAAGATACTTGCCATACATAAAATGGTCGAAGAACTCTTATTCAGGATATATAATGAACTTTCACAAATCAGTAAGAAAAATACAGACAAGCAAATAGGAAATAGAAATCATGGAAGAAGCTTAAACAGACACTTCAAACAGAGGAGACAACCAAATGGCCAATAAAGCTTTGAAAAGATGCTCCGTTTGATTAGTTATTACCAACATCTAAATTATAAGCAGTTGGACAGACTATTATTACTGTAATAAAAAAAAAAGAGAGAGTGGGCTGTGCAAAGTGACCCTGAGGGTTCAGAGCAACAGGCACTGCTGGTTGCAGTGAAAATGGGGGGGGGGGGGGGCCAAGGGGGCTCAGTTGGTTAGGTGTCTGACACTTGGTTTCCACTCAGGTCATGATCTCAGGGTCCTGAGATCCAGCCCCGAGTGGGGCTCTTCACTCAGTGGGAGCCTGCCCCTCCCCTGATGCATGCATGTGCTCTCTCTCTCAAATAAATACATAAATCTTTTTTAAAAAAGAAATGAAAAATGAAAAATACATTTTGGAAAATTGCATGGAAAAATACATACATTTGAGAGTCATTTCAGTTAACTTCATCTTTTAAGAGTAATTTATTAATTTACTGTTTCTTAAATGTTTTCTCCTGCCGGGTAATATGTTTGGAGCTATGAAAATCATTATCAATGTCATTTAATTAAAAACAGTTACCCTGTAGTTGTTGTAAGTCTATTTTGGGGTGTGTAAATGTATTTGGAAAGGGTGTTTCTTTCTAGAAAAATACTTAGAGTTTTGCTGCTTAGTAAAAATCCTCAGGTAAAAAGCATAGTGTTTTTTTTTTTTTTTTTTTTTTTTTTTAGCTATATGGAGACACATTTCAGATTGTAGAATTGCAAACTATCCTCTTAAGATCAAACAAAAGTCAATGATCAGTTCAGTGCTTAAATACACACCCAGGCTTCAGAGGGAAAAAAAAGACTGGAGTATACTTCCCTGAACACCCAGTGATTATCCCTGTCCCAAACCCAGAGCCCCCTCTGGAGGCCATGAGGGTTTCTGCTTTGCCAGGAGATGTCTGTGATCACACTTCCTACCTAAGATACCCCTCAGCCCTCACCAGAACCTGCTGTACCTCCTGCCTTGATTAATGAGTAGTCTGGAGGCAGGCCCTTTAAAACTTCTGGAATCCAAGCCAGAAACTACAGAGTTAAATATTGGAAGAACTGATTCCAAAAACAACTGAAAAACACAAACCCAGATTGGAAAGGGTCGCAAGAGAGTTTAATATATATGATACTTAAGGCTTAATACCACTTATGTAAATAATTTTTATGCATTTGAAGGAAAGCTATGAACACCCCAATAGGAAAATGGGAAAATACATGGTAATTCACATAATAATAAACACAGGTAGCCAAAAGGAACAGGAAATATGGTGAAAATTGCTAATAAATAAAAATTGCAAATTAAAATACTGTTGTATCTTTTTTTCTCAGATTATCAGTCATTCCAAAGACTATTGATGTTTTCTGTAGGCGATTATATGTGAAAATGACGGAAAGAAATATTAACCTGTGTAGTCCAGCAGGGCTATCAGGCAAAATAGGTTTCAAAATGTGTCTACTTTGGACCCCCAAATCAAAGTCCTCACTGCCTGTCTTAACGATATATAATATATGAACAAAACCATCTGTGTCAGGATGTTTATTGCAGCATATTATATGTCAGAAAAATTCGATGACTCGAAGATGAAGTGTGGTTACATGATTTTTCTATGAAATATTATGTAACCATTCCATAGTTTTAACGCTGAAAGAGACTAGGAAAATTGTTCAATAAAAAGTAGCCCCTGCTGTGTGCATAGTAAAACACCATTTTCATTGCATAGAAGTAGCCATACATGCCCGCCATGATCACACTCTGCACTTACCTTTCTGTGGACGGGCTATGAAAGGGCCAAGGCTGATGGTTATATGATGAGTCAGAGTTTAAGTTGGAAGGGCTCGGGAAACCTGAAGTAATTTGGCCTTTCTGGCACATACCTGGGCACTGTTGTCTTTCAGTGAGAGCCCTAGACCATGGTGCTTTCAGAGTATGAGCATCGGTGACCTCTTGCTATCAATGGGACCCCTGGTGAATACAGGCTATCCAAATTCATTCCATGGTATTTTTATGGCTAGGCAGGTGGACTTCCTACAGGGAAAATTGGGGATACATTCTATGGAATTTGGTGTAGGTAAAGGTGGCTTGTGGAAAACAATTACCTGGATAAGCTGCTTCTTCCTACAGAAATTTCTTTCCCTGCTTTGTTCTGTTTGTCTCAGTATATCTAAAAAGGGTGGAATCTGGGCAATGCTGAGCTAATAATAAGTCTAGGCTGGGAAACAAGTATTTGTTTCTCATATGACACTAATGAAGACTAAAGTTGACCTTCGAAGATTGAATTGCTTATTTTATTTGTTTTTGGCAAGCATAGAAACATGAACTGATACTCATATCTTTAGATATTTTCTCATAATGATTGTTTTGAACAGAATAAAATGTAAGTATATGGAGGGATGCAATGCCTTTATATAACTATGTTAACAGTATTATTTATTTAGATCCCTCAGTGCTCATAAACCTGACATTCTTAGGCCTTTACCGAATGGTAGGTTAGAACAAAATGGTCACATAAATAGGAATTACCCAAATTTCATGGTCCTGACAGGATTTCAACACCTCTGTTGCTGCCTCCTATTTCCACACCAGTTTTCAGGAAATTCCTCCCATCTCACAGTAAATGGTATCATGTGTCATCTGGTGTGATTATATACATAATCATCTCATTTGCAAATAGTGAGTTTTACATCTTCCTTACCAATTTCGATGCCTTTTATTTCCTTTTTTTTCTGATTGCTGTGGCTAACACTTCAAACTATGTTGGGTAAAAGTGGTGAGAGTGGACATCCCTGTCTTGTTCCTGACCTTAAATCTCTCAGTTTTCTCCCATTGAGTTTGATGTTTGCTGTGGGTTTTCATATATGGCCTTTATTATACTGAGATATGTTCCCTCTAAACCTAGTTTGTTGAGGGTTTCTATCATGAATGGATGTTGTACTTTGTCAAATGCTTTTTCTGTATATATTGAAATGATCATATCCTTTCTCATCCTTTCTCTTATGGATATGATGTACCACATTGATTTGTGAATATTGAACTACACTTGCATCCTGGGAATAAATTAAACTTGATCATGGTGAATGATTTTTTTAATGTATTGTTAGATGCAATTTGCTAGTATTTTGTTGAGGATTTATACATCTATGTTCATCAGAGATATTGGCCTATAGTTCTCTTTTTTAGTGATGTTTATTTGGTTTTGGTATCAGGGTGATACTGGCCTCATAGAATGAATTTGAGTTTTCCTCCCTTTTCTACTTTTTGGAATGGTTTGAGAAGAATAGGTATTAAGTCTTCTTTAAATGTTTGGTAGAATTCGCATGTGAAGCTGCCTGGTCCACTCTTTTGTTTGTTGGGAGTTTTTTGGTTAATGATTCAATCTCCTTGCTGGTAATCAGTCTATTCAAATTTTCTATTTCTTCCTGTTTCAGTTTTGGGAGGTTATATGTTTCTAGGAATTTATCCATTTCTTCTAGGTTGTCCAATTTGTTGGCATATAGTTTTTCATAATATTGTCTTTAATTGTTTGTATTTCTGTGGTGTTGGTTGTTGTTGCTCCCCTCTTATTTGTGATTTTATTTATTTGGGTCCTTCCTCTTTTCTTTTTGATAAGTCTGGCTATCAATTAACAATTTCATAGATTTTTTTTGGAAGATCCAGCTCCTGGTTTCATTGATCTGTTCTATTGTGGTTTTTTTTTTTTTTTTTTTTTTTTTTTAGTTTCTACATCATTTATTTCTGCTCTAACCTTTATTATTTCCTTCCTTCTGCTGGCTTTAGGCTTTGTTTATTGTTCTTTTCCTAGCTCCTTTAGGTTAGATTGTTTGAAATTTTTTTGCTTTTTGAGGTAGGCCTGTATTGCTATATATTTCCCTCTTAGAACTGCCTTTGCTGCATCCCAAAGGTTTTGGAACGTTGTGTTTTCATTTCAATTTGTTTCCATGTACTTTTTAATTTTTTCTTTGATCTCCTTGTTGGCCTATTCATTGTTTAGTAGCATGTTATTTAACCTCCATGTATTTGTGGTCTTTCCATATTTTTTCTTGTGATTGACTTCGAGTTTCATAGTGTTGTGGTCAGAGAAAATGCATGGTATGACTTCGGTCTTTCTGAATTTTTTGAGGCTTGTTTTGTGGCCTAAGATGTGATCTATTCTGAGGAATGTTCTATGCACACTTGAAAAGAATGTGTATGCTGCTGTTTTAGGACAGAATGTTCTGAATATATCTATTAAATCCATCTAGTCCAGTGTGTCATTCAAAGCCACTGATTCTTTGTTGATTTTCTGTTTGGATGATCTGTCCATCGATGTAGATGGGGTGATAAAGTCTCCTACTATTGTTATATACTACTGATTAGTTCCTTTATGTTTGTTATTAACTGTTTTACATATTTGGGTGTTCCCATGTTGGGTGCATAAACATTTAGAATTGTTATATCTTATGTTGGATTATCCCCTTTATTATTTTAGAGTGTCCATCTTTGTCTCATTTTACAGAGTTTGTTTTAAAGTGTATTTTATTTGATATAAGTATTGCTATTCTGGCTTTCTTTTGACATCCATTGGCATGATAAATTGTTCTCCATCCCCTCACTTTCAGTCTCAGGTGTCTTTAGGTTTCAAATTACTCTCTTGTAGGCAATATATAGATGTGTCCTTTTTTTCTCTCTCTCTATACATGCTGTCACTCTATGTCTTTTGATGGGAGAGTTTAGTCCATTTACATTCAAAGTATTTATTGGTAGATATGCATTTATTGTCATTTTGTTACTTATTGTGTTATGTTTTTTGTAGTTTTTCTCTGATCTTTTCTTCTCTTTCATGGTTTGCTGCTTTTCTTTAGTAACATACTTGGATCCTTTACTCTTTATTTTTGCATAATCTGTTAACTGATTTTCATTTGTGATTACCATTTGCTTTAAATATAGTATCTTCCATATATAGCAGTCTATATTAAATTGATGGTCACAATTTTAAACTCATTCTTTACTCCTCTACCCTCCAGGTTTCACATATTTGGTATCATATTTTACTTTCTTTTATTTTGTGTTTCTCTTGAGTGATTTTTACAGGTACACTTATTGTTATTTTTTTTGCTTTTGTGCTTCCTATTTTTCTTAGTCTCTTATTTTTTCCCCCACTTACAGAGTCCCCCTTAAAATTTCTTGTAGTTTTGGTATAGTGGTCATGAGTTCTTTTGACTTTTGTTTGTCCAGGAAACTCTATCTCTCCTTCTATTCTGAATGATAGCTTTGCTAAATAGAATATTCTTGGCTGCTGATTTTTGCCTTTCAGCATTTGAATATATCATGCCATTCCTTTCTGGCTTGCCAATTTTCTGCTGAAAATCAGCTGATGGCCTTATGGGGTTTCCTTTGTATGTAACTGTCTTCTTTTCTCTTGCAACCTTTAAAATTCATTTTTATCAATTTTTTTCTTTTTTTTTTTTTTGACCATTTTAATTACTACATGTCTTGATGTGGACCTCATTGGGTTGAATTTATTGGGGGATCTCTGTGACTCCTGGATCTGGATCTCTGCTTCCCTCTCCAGATTCGGCAAGTTTTCAGCTATTATTTCTTCAAATACATTTTCTGTCCCTCTTTCTGTCTCTTCTCCTTTTGAGATCCCTATAATGTAAATGTTATTACACTTTATGGAGTCACTTAGTTCTCTAAGTCTATTCTCATTATACAGTATTTATCTCTTACCTGTTCAGCTTGATTGCTTTCCATTAGTCTATCTTCCAGTTCACTGATATATTCCTCTGCTTTCCCATAGCATACAATTTGTTCCATCTATTGTGTTTTTAATTTCATGTATTGTGTTCTTCATCTCTGATGTTATTTTTCATCTCTTTGTTAAGGTCTAAAAGATGTCCTCCATCCTTTTTCTTAAGTCCAGTGATTGTCTTTATGATCATTACTTTATTTTTTTTATTATGTTCAGTTAACCAACATATAGTACGTCATTAGTTTCTGATGTAGTGTCCAACTTATGATAATTACTTTAAGTTCTTTATCAAGAATATTACTCATTTCTGTTTCACTTAGGTCTCCTGTGGTGATTTTTTTCCTGTTCTTTCATTTGGGACATATTCCTGTGTCTCCTCATTTTGTCTACCTCTCTGTGTCTCTGTGTGTTAGGAAAATCTGCTATGTCTTCTGCTCTTGAAAGGAGTGGTCTTATGAAGAGGTCCTATGCGTGTCCTGTTCCCCAGAACCTGACACTTCAGGGGATTCTCTTATGTGTGTTGCTTCCATCTTGCTTTTGTGACTGAGTTGCTTTGTCTTTCAGTCCAGACATCTGCACTATTTCCCTGTTGTGAGCTGTGCTTGCTCTCTCTGGTGTTAGTGAGTTCCAGGCAGGCTGGCTTTGAGGTGGTGTAACTGCAGGAGGGCTCAGGGGCAGGGCAGTGGTATTAGCAAAATTTACCCTGAGCTGCTAGTCCTAGGCTAGATCCCCTAAAACACAGCAGCTGGGGCTGCTTTTTGTTTGTGTGTGAGGTGGCTGGCAGGGCCCACGTGTGGTGCTAGTAAAATTTGTGCTGAGGCCAGGGTGGAGGTCAGCAGGCTTGGAGTGGTAGAGTCCTCAGGAGGATGTGTGGTTGGGGCACACTGCTAGCAGGTCAGGTAGCAAGTGTCTGTGCAGTGCTGCCTGCTGCAGATGCCCCTGAATTTATGTGCACTGGGGTGGGGAGTGGGCAAGAGAGGAAAATGGTGCCTGCCAGCTCCTTTGCTCCTGGAGAAGTCCCCCAACATGCTCTGAAATCAGTATAAAACAGATATTCCTCCTATTTGCCCAGGCATTGTGCAAACTGTTGCTTCTATATTGTCTCTGCACGGACTGCTGTCTCTTTAAGGGTGGGGGACCCAGGTGGTTATACCAACTCAGGGAATTCAGCCCCTCTGGTTTTCAAAGCCAGACATTATGGGATTCATCTTACCCTTGTGGGCTCCCTGGTTCAAGGAACCATTTCTTTTCCTTCTTAATGCCTGCAGCTCTCTCCCTCCTGTGGGCAGCTCCCAACCAACTGTCATTTCTGCCCCTCCTGACCTCTCAGGTGCAGCTTTTTCTCTACATTTAGTTGTAGAGTTTGTTCTGCCAGTCTTCCAATCACTCTCCAGTTTAGTCACATGGAGGTGAGTGATATCTAGGTATAAATGTAGGACAGGGTGAGCTTAGGGTCCTTCCACTCCACCATTTTCCCTCAAGATCCTTTCTCAAAATAATTCTTTTTTAAAAATTTTTATTTATTTATTTGAGAGAGAGTGAGAGAAAGAGTGCATGAGTGGGGAGGGAGGGCAGAAGGTGAGGGAGAAGCAGACTCCTCACTGATCAGGGAGCCCTGTGTGTCCCAGGACCCCAGGATCATGACCTGAGCTGAAGGCAGATGCTCAGCTGACTAAGCTACCTAGGCACCTCCAAAATAATTCTTAATTAGATACTTACTATGAAGAGATAGGGTAAACTATGAAATATTTATTATAAATACTTTGTTCCCAATGATTATTAAAAAAAAGGGGGAGGGATCAAGAAGGAATTAGAACTCTATATGCAATTTGAAATCTGTGAACATCAATAAACTCAAGGAACATCACCATTTAAATTACTCATACATGACTACTTTCTTTACAGTTAATCACTTTTTTGGATTTCTCAAAAGGATTCCAAAAGAAGTCTAAGCTGTTCATCCTACTAAAATTTTAAAATCCCAGGATTGCTCCAGACTGAAGAGATGAGTCTCATCTTAAAAAGAAAGAATGATGCATTGGGGCACAGCCTTGTCTTTTGGTTCAGGAAACCAAAAACTGTGCATTAAGTCTCCTCTTCCGTTTGAAATAAAATTTCTGTTGTTCAGTCAGGTCTGTTTTCTTTGAGGTTTTGAACATTCTAAGCCAATTTTATATTTAAGTTTGAGTTATTTCTTAAAAGCACCATTTTTGTTTATGTGAAAAATTTTTTACAAGTGGCCTAACTGTGGGGCACCTGGATGGCTCAGTCAGTTGAGCATCTGACTCTTGGTTTTGGCTCAGGTCATGATCTCAGGGTCCTGAGATGGAGCAGGGAGTCTGCTTGGGTTTCTGTCTCTCTCTGCCCCTACTCTCTTCCTCCATGCACTCTCTCTCTCTCCCTCTTGCTCTCTCTAAAATAAGTAAATATATATATTTTTAAAAGTAGCCTAACCCTAAATATCCATTTTTAACATGAAGAGAACTATAGCCAAGGGAATGTGAAAAGCACTCTCATTTTTATACAGAGAATAAATATACAATTTAAGTGATCTGAAGGTATTGGTACAGTCACCAGTTACTGATTTGTATATCCTCCTAATAATGCTTGCTTCAGCAGCACATATACTAAAATTGTATATCCTCCTAGTAATTACTATAATTTTAATTGTTTGAACATCATTAGAATAATATGATGCAAGGAACTAATATAAAGATGGGATAAACTTTATTCATCATAAGCTAGGAGCATATTTAGTCTCATCTCCCTCTGAACCAGTAGGCTTTATTCATTCATTCACTACAATTAGTCAAATGTCTGTGAAACTTGTGACAATGGCACCTTTATAACAAGAACATTTGAGAGGAATTTTGAAAAAAAATGAGGAACCAGTAAAGATAATTCTCCATCATTCTGACAAATGTAGCTATTGGTGATCCAGTCTCCCCTTTCTTCAGTGGAGATTGGGGAAATAGTTTGGATCCGATCATGGTTGGCTAAGTTAAGGGTTTGCACACAAAGAGATATGGAGGATTTCTGGGAGGGTGTTAATGCAAAGACATCAGAAGAGAAGAGAGGTGAGCAGTACTGGCCGTGGTGAAGAGAGTGCCCTGGACACAGGCCAGCGGAGCAAAGCAGGTGAGCCAGCAAGAAGGAGTTCATGGCTACCCATTATGCGTGGGACAGGAACATCCAAATTTATGATGAGGGGACAAAACACACATTTAAGAGGACATGGACACTACCAAGAAGGCCTCCAACTGCTGGCTTTGGGAGTTGAGTAAAATCTACCCCAGAGAAGGAATGTGGGCAAAGAAGCAGGTTTGGGGAGATGGCAACGTGGGGAGTTAAGTTTTAGGCATAGTGCAATTGGTATTCCCCTGGGACACTTAAACCCAGGCCACCAGGGGTTTGCATAGTTTGAGCAAAGCAGAGACCTAAGTAGATTAGCATGTTTAATATCGTTTGTCAAAGGGGTGAAGAAATAAGTTTTTTAAAGGCAAAAGATCTCTTGTTTTGGTCTGATGATCGTTAGGGGGAGCCCCAGCACTTTTAATGCTTCTTCAGTTTCTATCCAGATCAGAAATCTTGCCACAGTTTGAGGGAAAAAAGTTTTTTTAAACACACAGCATTTTATAAAAACAGGCTGCCCATCAGTGACTCAAAAGTGTCTGCGATGTTTGTCAGAGAGTCTCAAAATGTGCCATTCAGGTTGCCAGTGGCACCTCCTTTTTCCTTTCCTGGATTATATACTGGCAAGTAAGTGCCTTCGCAACATTGAATATACTACATTTCTCTTGAAATACCAGGAGATCTCTCAAGACATAAATTGAAGAATAAAAATATGTCTCCAATGTGATGTTCTGTCTCCCAGAATGAAAGAGAAGCATCACAGAGCCCATTGTCCTCTCCAAGACTAGGCACAAATACCTCTCCTACCCTGGTACCTAAGCTAGAGCTCTTACAGGATTCTCTACTTTGGTCACGAAAATTCTGGAAGAGCATATGCTGTAGTGCTGTGAGACTTGAGCTTTTCACTGTATATTGTCTATAAGCAAAAACTATCGATTTCTGCCTGGATATGCCAGTCCCCACCCGTCCATCTGTGTGTGAGGAATGCATGAGCTGCCAAATAGTCTCCAACACCTTTAATGATCCCTTCCCTTGCTGGGAGCAAATCTAATGAGTACACCCAAAGTCTTGTATGCCTGTCAAACAGTGCAAGCTAGAGAAAGCCATGAACGGAAGGTCGGCTTGGTCAGGGAGTCTGGGCACAGAGGGCACGGGGATGGCCAAGAAACTTAGTCAGTTGTGTAACACAGAGAGTCCACTCAGCTCCAAGGTCTGTCAGGACACAGAGAGTAGATTCTGAGTAAAAAGGACATGGTTGAGCCTTTGACTAGTGGTTTCAGAGAAGAGAGGGCAGAGGAAAGTGAGTTCCTGGGAGGCTGGCGACTTTACAAGCTCTGTGAGCCTGGAGACGCACAGCTGGCTCATAACCCTTCCTGCAGCTGAAGCCAAGGGCCTTCTGCCCAGCCTTAGAGGTAATTTTGCATGTGGGTAGATGTATTCGTTTGCTAAGGAGGCCGTAACAAAAACAAAATGTTGTTGAAGCCACCTCGGCTTAAACAACAGAAATGTGCTTTCTCACAGTTTTGAAGGCTGAAAATCCAAGATCCAGGTGTTGGCAGGTTTGCTTCTCCTGGGGCCAATCTGCTTGGCCTGCACATGAGAGCCTGTTTGCTGTGTGCTCGTACGGTCTCCTCTCCATACATGTGCATCCCTGCTGCCGCCCTATGTGTGCTCTTCTCCTAAGGACCAGTCAGGTGGCACTGGGGCCCACTCATGTGACCTCATCTAACCTTAACTTCCTCTGTAAAGGCCCTTTCTCCAAATACAGCACATTCTAAGGTAGTAGGAGTTATGGCTTCAACACATCCATTTTAGGGGGACGCAATTCAATCCATACCAGGCTGGCCAGGACACACCAGAGAGAAGCTGACCTTCTTTCTAGTCATGGAAGTAAATGCTGTCAAAGGTTTGACAAACCAAAAATACTCAATACCTTGAGAAAGTTGTTTTTTATTGTGCTTATTGAAATGTTTTTCTCGTTATAAAAATATATTTTTATTTTGAAAACAAAATTATAGGAAGCATAAAAAATAAGATCATCTTAATTCCCCTTGAAAGACTTTTTTTTTATTATGTTATGTTAATCACCATACCCTCATTAGTTTTATATGTAGTGTTCCATGATTCATTGTTTGCATATAACACCCAGTGCTCCATGCAGTACGTGCCCTCCTGAATACCCATCACCAGGCTAACCCATACTCCCACCCCCCTTCCCTCTAGAACCCTCAGTTTGTTTCTCAGAGTCCATAGTCTCTCATGGTTCATCTCCCCCTCCAATTTCCCCCCCTTCATTTATCCCTTCCTACTATCTTCTTTTTTTTCTTAACATATAATGTATTATTTGTTTCAGGGGTACAGGTCTGTGATTCAACAGTCTTACACAATTCACAGCGCTCACCATAGCACATACCCTCCCCAATGTCTCTCACCCAGCCACCCCATCCCTCCCACCCCCCACCACTCCAGCAACCCTCAGTTTGTTTCCTAAGATTAAGAATTCCTCATATCAGTGAGGTCCTATGATACATGTCTTTCTCTGATTGACTTATCCCCTTGAAAGACTTCTTAATTTTGTTTTTAGTCAATTTGAATTTTCTTCTTGTAAAAATATGATTTGAGCATGAAGACACTGAAGAATGGGAATCTAGAAAGGACAGGGAGAATTGATGAAGCTGGAACAAATAAATCGAGCCTGTCTACATCATTATAAAGCAGAAATTGAACTGAAATTATATTTTAACTTTTTAATTATAGACAGTTTGGCTTAGGTATTCTTTAATAAATATTGGCTGTTTAAGAAGAAACTTAGTACACTCTTGGGGTCTTACAGTTCATTAAGCATCATGCCAGCACCTGGGTGGCTCAGTTGGTTAAGCGTCTGCCTTCAGCTCAGGTCATGATCTCAGGGTCTTGGGATCGAGCCTCACATTGGGCTCCCTGCATAGTGAGGAGTCTGCTTCTCCCTCTTCCTCTATCCTTCACCCCTGCTGATGCTCTCACTGTCTCTCTCAAATAAATAATCTTTTTTAAAAAATACTTTTTCTGTCATTTTAAAAAAATTTTTCCTTTTGTTTCATGCAATCTACATTAACATGCTCTATGCTTCAGTGCTCCCCTATACATTGTTTCTTGACTCATGTGAATTCTTGACCTTCATTTGCCCAATATTTCAACAAGACCATATATAGACATAGATGTATATAGTCTTATAGACATAGGTATATATCTGTGTGTATATATGTACACATACCTAAACATATCAGCCATGTAACCTCACAGAAATGGAATTAAAAGGGAATTTATAAATCATTTGCTCAGTTCCCTTATTTATAGGGAAAATGTAGCTAGTGAACAACAAAATGGAAACTCACAAAATTATCTTGTATTCTGTTGTTGTGTGCTGTGTACTGGGAAAATATAAAAACAATACAGCCTACATGTAAATCAAGATTAAATGGAAGTTTGGATTGTTTGACTCTAATTTGACATTCTGTGCATTCATTAGAGTTTCTTATCAACAAAATGATCAAACAGAAACCTTGTGAGAGAAAATTCCAACTATGATTGAAATATAGGCTTCCTCATTTTTTTTTTTAAAGATTTTATTTATTTGGAGGGGGAGAGAGGGAGAGTGCATGAGAAAGAGAGAGAGAGAGCACGAGCAGGGGGGGAAGGACAGAGGGAGAGGGAGAAGAGGACTCCCTGCTGAGCAGGTTGCCCAACACTGGACTTGATCCCAGGACCCTGAATTCATGACCTGAGCCGAAGGCAGACGCTGAACTGACTGAGCCACCCAGGTGCCCCTAGGATTCCTCATTTCTATCCAGTACTTTTGACTTTTCGCTTTGACCTTGCCCTATGTGGATGTGAGGTTGCTCCATTTCTTCTCCAGGAGTCCAAAGACGAGGTGATGATGGTAACAAAAATTAACAGTAACATTAACTCCTTTCACTGAATTTGCTTTTTAGTGCACTTAGCTATTTTGCCCTTAAAAATACCTTTTTCCTCTGAGAGTAAATGCATCAAGACACAGAGAGTTTAATGATTTACCTATAGTGACATTATTAAGGAAGATTTAGAGTCTCTTTCTCCCAATCATGGGCTGTTTCTATTGAACCATATAGATTTCCCTGGGTGGCGGGGGGGGGGGGGAGGGGAGAGGGTGGGGAAGATGCTATTCTAATAACTAATAAATGTTACTCACCTTAGTGAATTAGATTCATTTTGAGGGGAGCCTTGAAGTAGTGAAATACATACAGAAGTCCTGTAAGAGAGCACCTAAGGAAATGGCAAGAGAACATAAAATATTTTTTTAGCGATTTAAAAAAATTCAAGATTTTTCTTTTTTTCAATTAAGAATGGGCTCAAAATAAACTGGAAGCTTAAATGAGACATGAAAGATTTTTATTTTCTCTTCCTCAAAGTACATATAAATTACGGGTAAAGGAATCATTCATCTCTGACTGTAAAATAATTTGTTTTCATTTTTGAGTCAGTCAATAAACTTCATGAACTAACATTCATGAGACATGCAGAGATTATGGAACAAAACTGGCTAAAAATGAAGATAATCATAATATAGGAGAAAAACAGTTCTTTATGGCATGCCTCTGGCCTTGAACAACCACTATACCATGCTTATAAAACCTGTAATTAAAATATCTTGGGCTTCCTTAACTTTAATTCACTTGTACTTAATTAGGAGCTTTAATAACTTGAAAGAACAATATTTGACACTAAATTATATACACAGTTTAGGGAAATACGACTACGATATTTCCTCTCAGTTTTAGTTAAATGTGTGACTTAAACAGATCTGTTCAATTCAGTGAGGGAAATTACCCATCCTAAATAGTTTTCTTATATGTACTCACAGAGTGCAAAAATATTTCCCTTAAGTGTGTTTTGCAACTTAATATTTTATTATTTGTATGCAGTACAGCTTTGTGAGAGCTTCTCTATTATTAAGTGAACATGTCACAAAGTGTTATGATCAGTGTCTGTAACTAACTGTACTCAGTCTCCTTGAAGACAATGATTATGGCTGGTATTTGTGTCCTCCTAGTCCTTTAATTTAGGATTAGCATGAAGCATTATGTCACTCATTTAATGAAGTACATTATTTGTTATATGGAAAGCTAATCATTTAAAAAATCAAACTGTATTTGTTATTCTTGAAAGATCAAAACTACAAAAAGCAAAGTCAACAAATAATTTTTTTAAATATTGTGTTTATTATTTTTGTGTTTTATTTAGATAGGGAGGGAAAGATACAGCAAAAGCTGGAATGTTTTTTATATAATTTGACAGAAAATTAACTTTGTAGAGAAATAATTCTGTTGTGCTTACACTTATTAATGAGTATTTCTGTGCCCTTAACATATGTAAGTGCTGATCAGTGAAATAGAAACTTGGCTTTCATGAATCCTTTGTGTGTGTGTTTGGGGTGGGGGAAGAAAATAAATATTTAAAGAAACATACTGTTCATGAAGCACAAATAAATAGGTATTTATATACATATATATTTATATACATGCAGACATATAATCATACAAATGACTGTAAATTATGGTAAGTACTATAAATAAGTAGAGTTCTACTTCAGATATTGACAAGGAAGGACCAACTTTAGGGTCATCAGAGAAGAGTACGATTGAAATTGTAGCTGGGCTGCTGACATGATGTGAGAAAGTGCATGTCAGGATTGAAGTGGAATATTTCACAGCTTATCCTGCTTTCCTTGGACACATTGGATTGCTATGAAGCAAAATTAGTACATGTAACTTTGTTTCTAGAAGACATCATAATAACCCATTGACAAAGGCATGGTGACAAAGAAATGTAGAGATGTAAAAAGAAAAAAAGAGTTCATGGTATTTTTGGAATATTTTGGAGACCCAAGACAATAAGATAACCACCAAATGATTCTTCTCTATGGCCTCTCAGTATGTTTGAAATTTTTTTCAATAGTAGACTGAAAAAATACATAATAAGTAAAATTTACTCAATTGTAAGATTGGTTAAAAGCAAATGTGTAATGAATTGGTGTATACATGCCAGAAAACCTTAGTAAAATATGTAATCAAGAGCCAATAATTTAGATAGTTAGACCTCACAAGGTCAAATAATACTGACAGCTCTTCCAATTCAAACTGCAACCTTGAACCTCTTTCCTTGCTTCTTTCAGTCTGCTGCATCTTTGTGATTGTAATAATTACAGAGTAATTACAAAAACATTTCTCTATTTCTAATTATCTGGTAGACACTGTACAGAATAATACTGCATTACCCTGAAAGCACAGCAGTTCATGCTGGCCTGCTGAACCTGAGATTCTGTAAAAGGAACAGAGAAACATGAGAAGATAGATGATAGTTTCACCCAGAACACCAGCTTAGCTCCCATTGTCATCCTCGGTCTGTGGCTTCTTATACCTTTGTTCTTGAGGTGCTTCTTCCTGCTACAGGGAGTAGCAGGAAGAAAGTAACAGTGAGGTCACACAGTTATTTTGGAAAGGAAGCATTAACCATGCCATCTCAGATTACTGCTGTGTTTCTGATTCTTAAATGTAGATGCCAAACCAAATAAAGCTAACCACTTTTTATCAGGTCATATTACTGACGACAGAGTAAGTGGCTGCTTGTGTTTCTGTTTTTAAAACATGGTAATCAAGGAGAAAAAGCCAAGAAATTACACATCTGTGAGAAAACTCACTTCTCTTTGCAAATCCAAATCGCGATGGAGATTTTCTTTTCTACATCTCTCATAACATGAATAAATGAACTGAAAAATTGTGCCTGAACATCTCTTCTGAGACCAGTGACTGATTTTATATAAATATTGCATTAAACTCTAAAAACATGATATGTGAAATTACAATCTGAAGGAAAAATTCATGTTTCAAACTCTTACTCTAGCAAGGATATTGCATGTTGTTGCCTGTGTAGACCCATAAAGCTTGTCTAATATTCTTTTTTCCTTTAAAAAAATTTAAGGGCCAGCTAACAACCTAAAGGTTTTCTTAGGTTTTTGTTTTGTTTTGTTTTTAATGAGACTTTGGGCATATTGGGGGAAAAATAGTCTATCAGTACACTGGTGAACTAATCTTGTTGCAAAATTATCAGTCATGGTGGCTGCATTTATTACTCTGATATTAAGATTATGAGAGACAAGAATGGGTGATAAGTCACTTGGCTTGCAGAGCCTTCTGTTCATAAAATATTGAAAGTAAGTAAAATTTTTAAAAACTACATTGAAATGGGCAGGTAGCTTCAGATGATTTTGATTCTCAGTATATTTTTAACATTTATTATGCACTGAAGAATTCAGTGGTAGAGTATTCTATTACTGTTGAAACAGCTTGGAGCATGTAATATGTACATACAATGTTAGGCAGCCTATCCTACAGCCATTTAGAAAGTAAAATATTCCTGATTAATGCACTATCCCTTTTTACTCTGCCTTTTACTATAAAATATTCATAATGTGTCTTGAAGCATATATGAGTTCACTTTATAAAATACAGATGTGCTCATTTGCTAAATGGTATTTAAAAATCTTTGGCTAGATTTTTGTGATGATTTCAACTATCCAAATGTATATTTTTCCTTCCAAGAAAGATGATTCTTTTCACTTTTTAAATTAAAACTCTAACTCAAAATTGCATTTTTAGTGATCTCTTAAGGCAAAATATAGTATAACCTATAGTAGGGGTTTACCATAAAGCCTTTAGCCAATGTATATAGAATGAATTTTTTAAATGGAAAATGAAAGCTTAAACTTGGGCCGTTGGAATTCAGGAAGTTTCTCTTTATTTGAAATATGTGCTACGGTTTCTCTAGAATGCATAGACGTATAAGAATTATGCCCATCAAACTAACTAGTCCATAGTTAGTTCACCTGTAGTGATGGTGTCTCTTGCAGAAGTCCTTGGAGAACCTCTTTAAAATTTCTTCATGCAATATGAGGTTTGTAGATTTGATAAAATGAGAGAGACAAACTGAATAAAACTCTCAAGCCAGTTTCAGATTTGTGGAGATCTTTATACAGACCTAGAAGAGGCCAAAGGATTAGTACTGGCACTCATTGGCAAGTGATATAAAATCAGAACAGAACATTTTTATTTCCTTCCCAGAATAGGTGGTGCTATCTGATGAAAAGATTCCACAAGCCTTTACACATGAATATCTGCTGGGTCTTGCAAGTGCATCCATAGAGTAGAATGCACAAAAAAGAATACCATGGTTTACTGAGATGGGCCATTAGGGTCAAGTAATTAGCTTGTCTCTCTCTGTTTTCATAAACCCCATTTCTGATTATTAGTTGATTTCCCACTAAAACTACTACAGGACAAGAATGATAATCGACATAATTTTATAATTAATATTTCCCACCATGGGTTACTATGTTGGCATGTGTGTGTGTGTGTGTGTGTGTGGTTTGTCTGTGTCCATTTCTGTCTGTATATATTTTAAGTCTAGCAATAAATTCATAAAAACAAAATAAATTTAAATTAATAATGTAGATTCTTTCATTAATGGAAAAAAAAAGATTTCCTTTTTATTTCTGATAAACTTTGACATATATGATGCCTTCCTTGTGCTCAGACGACAAGACCAAAGCAGAGAAATTAAAAGTTTATCAATTTTAGCCACTAACAAACAAACCTTAACGCACCATTTCATGGTGGTGATGTTGGGGGAATGGTCATTTTACACATTACTCATTTATCAGTCTTCCCTGGACAGTCCAGTGTAACAACAGAATCCCTGTATTTCATTTTCCATAGAACTGTGAAGATACAGCAGTTGTAGATACAGATGTTCTTCTCTCTCATATGCTACAACCTCACAGGAAATTACATGTGCCTTTGGAATGGCCACACCCCTCACCTCTCTCATAGTTCCTTGAAGCTCAGTTTTCATTATACGGGTATGAGGTGTAGGGAGAGGCCTGTCTGCGGAGTTTAAGGCACGGAGTTTAAGGCAGAAGGGGTCCAGTGCCCTCTTGTCTATTCCTAAAATTTAACTGCCCATGCCAGTTCAGGGAAAGACAAGGGTTTGTGAAGTAGAGTACACACAGATATCAAAATGTATAACAAAATATGTTATAAAATGCACAGACAACAAAAAAATTAGATAAACTGGACTTCATCAAAAAAAAAAAAACAACTTTTGTGCACCAAAGAACATTTTCAACAAAGTGAAAAGATAGCCCACAGAATCGGAGAGAATATTTGCCAATAAAAAATATGATAAGGGATTAATATCCAGAATATATAAAGAACTCTTAAAAATCAACAACTCTCAAAACTCAACTCAAACTCAACTCAAAAATCTCAGCTCTCAAAATTCAACTCAAAATCAAACACCACAATTCAAAAATAGGCAAAAGACTTTAATAGCTTTTCTCTAAAGAAGATAACAAATTGCCAGTAAGTATAATAAAAGATGCTCAGTATCACTGGTCATTAGGAAAATGCAAATCAAAACTACCATGAGATACCACTTCACACCCATTAGGATGACTACTATCAAAAAAAGAAAAATAGCAAGTGTTGGTGAAAATTCAGAGAAATTGAAACACCAGTGTATTGCTGGTGAGAGTGTGAAATGGTGTAGTCACTGTGGAAAACAGTATGCTGGTTCTTCAAAAAGTAAAAATAAAATTACCATATGATTCAATAATTCTACTTTTAGGTGCATACCCAAAAAATTGAAAACAGGAATTCAAACAGTGTATCAATATTCATAGTAGCATTGTTCACAATAGCCAAAAATTGGAAACAACCCAAATGTCCACTGACAGATGAATGGATAAAGAAAATATGGTGCATATATATATATATATATATATATATATATATATATATATATATACAATTCATCTGTAAAAAGGAATGAAATTCTGATACATACTACAGTATGGATGAATCTTGAAAATACATTGTGCTAAATGAAACAAGCCAGACAATAAGGGGCAAATATTACATTATTGCATTTTTACAAGGTACTTAGAATAAGCAGATTTATGCAGACACAGAGCACAGTCATAATGGAGATTACCAGGGGCCAGGGAGAATGAGAAATTATTATTTAATGGGTATAGAGTTTCTTTTGTGGATGACTACCAAATTCTATAAAAATAGTGGTGATGGCTGCACAGTATTGTGCATGTGCTCACTGCCACTCTGGTGCACACCGAAAATTGTGGACATAGTCATTTTATACTATGGATACTTTACCACAATAAAAAATTAAAATGCATATTAGGCTCCATATTATTTCACACAGTACTTTAAGTGTTTTGGGGCAGTGCAGACATCTGCCTCCCTTTGAGTTCTGCAGATATGTTTTTTTGACATTTTTAAAAAATTTTTTTAAATTTTATTATATTTTGTTAGTCACCATACAATACATCATTGGTTTTTGATATGGTGATCCACGATCTGTTGTTTTCGTATAACACCCAGTGCTCCATGCAGAACGTGCCCTCTTTAATACCCATCACTGGGCTAACCCATCCCCCACCCCCCTCCCTCTAGAACCCTCAGTTTGTTTCTCAGAGTCCATAGTCTCTCATGGTTCATCTCTCCCTCCAATTCCTCCCCCTTCATTTTTCCCTTCATTCTCCTAATGTCCTCCATGCTATTCCTTATGTTCCACAAATAAGTGAAACCATATGATAATTGACTTTCTCTGCTTGACTTATTTCACTTAGCATAATCTCCTCCAGTCCCATCCCTGTTGATGTAAAAGTTGGGTATTCATCCTTTCTGATGGCTGAGTAATATTCCATTGTGTATATGGACCACATCTTCTTTATCCATTCCTCTGTTGAAGGGCATCTTGGCTCTTTCCACAGTTTGACTATTGCAGACATTGCAACTATGAACATTGGGGTGCATATGGCCCTTCTTTTCACTACATCTGTGTCTTTGGGGTAAATACCCAGGAGTGCAATTGCTGGGCCATAGGGTAGCTCTATTTTTAATTTTTTGAGGAACCTCCACACTGTTTTCCAAAGTGGCTGTACCAACTTGCATTCCCACCAACAGTGTAAGAGGGTTCCCCTTTCTCCACAACCTCTCCAACATTTGTTGTTCCTTTCCCTGTCCATTTTTGCCATTCTAACTAGTGTAAGGTGATATCTCAATGTGGTTTTGATTTGGATTTCCCTGACGGCTAATGATGATGAACATTTTTCATGTGTCTGTTAGCCATTTGTATGTCTTCTTCAGAGAAGTGTCTTTTCATGTCTTCTGCCCATTTTTTGACTTGATTATTTGTTTTTTGTGTGTTGAGTTTGAGAAGTTCTTTATAGATCTTGGATACCAGCCCTTTATCTGTAGTGTCGTTTGCAAAGTATCTTCTCCCATTCTGTGGGTTGCCTCTTTGTTTTGTTGACTGTTTCCTTTGCTGTGCAGAAGGTTTTTATCTTGATGAAGTCCCAAAAGTTCATTTTTGCTTTTGTTTCGGTTGCCTTTGGGGACATGTCTTGAAAGAAGTTGCTGTGGGCAATGTCAAAGAGGTTACTGCCTATGTTCTCCTCTAGGATTTTGATGGATTCCTATCTCACATTGAGGTCTTTCATCCACTTTGAGTTTATCTTTGTGTATGGTGTTAGAGAATGGTCGAGTTTCATTCTTCTGCATGTGGCTGTCCAATTTTCCCAGCACCATTTATTAAAGAGACTGTCTTTTTTCCATTGCATGTTTTTTCCTGCTTTGTCAAAGATTATTTGACCATAGAGTTGAGGGTCCATTCTGGGCTCTCTATTCTGTTCCATTGATCTATATCTCTGTTTTTGTGCCAGTACCATGCTGTCTTGGTGATCGCAGCTGTGTACTATAGCTTGAAATTGGGCAACATGATGCCCCCAGCTTTGTTTTTTTTTTTCAACATTTTCTTGGCGATTCAGGGTCTTTTCTGATTCCATACAAATTTTAAGATTGTTTGTTCCAGCACTTTGAAAAATGTCGTTGGAATTTTGATTGGGATGGCATTGAAGGTATAGACTGCTCTGGGTAGCATAGACATTTTAACAATGTTTATTCTTCCGATCCATGAGCATGGAATGTTTTTCCAACTTTTTGTGTCTTCTTCAATTTCTTTCATGAGTGTTCTGTAGTTCCTAGAGTATAGATCCTTTACCTCTTTGGTTAGGTTTATTCCGAGGTATCTTATGGTTTTTGGTGCTATTGTAAATGGAATCGTTTCTCTAATTTCTCTTTCTACAGTTGCATTGTTAGTGTATAAGAAAGCAACTGATTTCTGTGCATTGATTTTGTGTCCTGCCACATTACTGAATTGCTGGATGAGTTCTAGTAATTTGGGGGTGGAGTCTTTTGGGTTTTCCACATAAAGTATCATGTCAACTGCGAAAAGAGAGAGTTTGACCTCTTCTTTGCCAGTTTGAATACCTTTTATTTCTTTTTGTTGTCTGATTGCTGTTGCTAGGACTTCTAGTACTATGTTGAACAATAGTGGTGAGAGTGGACATCCTTGACGTGTTCCTGATCTTAAGGGAAAGGCTTTCAGCTTTTCCCATGAGGATGATATTTGCTGTGGGTTTTTCATAGATGGATTTTATGAACTTGAGGAATGTTCCCTCTATCCCTATATGATGCTGTATTTTGTCAACTGCTTTTTTTCATCAATTGAGAGGACCATATGGTTCTTCTCTCTCCTCTTATTAATGTATTCTGTCACATCGATTGATTTGCAAATGTTGAACCACCCTTGCATCCCGGGGATAAATCCCACTTGGTCGTGGTGGATGATCCTTTTAATGTATTGTTGGATCCTATTAGCTAGGATTTTGTTGAGGATTTTGGCATCCATATTCATCAGGGATATCGGTCTGAAATTCTCCTTTTGATGGGGTCTTTGCCTGGTTTGGGGATCAAGGTAATGCTGGCCTCGTAGAATGAGTCTGGAAGTTTTCCTCCTGTTTCTGTTTTTTGAAACAGCTTCAGAAGAATAGGTATTATATCTTCTTTGAATGTTTGGTAGAATTCCCCAGGGAATCCATCGGGCCTTGGACTCTTGTTTTTTGGGAGGTTTTTGATCACTACTTCAATCTCGTTACTGGTTATTGGCCTATTCAGGTTGTCGATTTCTTCCTGTTTCAGTCTCGGCAGCTTATAGGTTTCCAGGAAGGCCTCCATTTCATCCGTATTGCTCAGTTTATTGGCATATAGTTGTTGATAATAATTTCTAATAATTGTTTCTATTTCCTTGGTGTTAGTCATGATCTCTCCCCTTTCATTCATAATTTTATTAATTTGGGTCCTTTCTCTTTTCTTTTGGATAAGTCTGGCCAGTGGTTTATTGATCTTATTAATTCTTCCAAAGAACCCACTTCTAGTTTTGTTGATCTGCCCTGCTGTATTTCTGGTTTCTAATTCATTGATCTCTGCTCTAATCTTAATTATTTCTCTTCTAATGTGTGGCTTAGCATTGTTTGTTACTTTTTCTCTAGTTCTTTAAGGTGCAGAGTTGGTGAATTCGGGATTTTTCTATTTTTTTGAGTGAGGCTTGGATGGCTATGTATTTCCCCCTTAGGACCGCCTTTGCAGTATCCCATAGGTTTTGGACCAATGTGTTTTTGTTCTCTTTGATTTCTATGAATTGTTTAAGTTCATTCTTGATTTCCTGGTTGACCCAAACATTTTTGAGCAGAGTGGTCTTTAGCTTCCAAGTGTTTGAATTTCTGCCAATTTTTTTCTTGTGATTGAGTTCCAGTTTTAAAGTATTGTGGTCTGAGTATATGCAGGGAATAATCTCAGTCTTTTGGTATCGCTTGAGACCTGATTTGTGACGCAATATATGGTCTATTCTGGAGAAAGTTCCATGTGTGCTAGAGAAGAATGATTATTCTGTTGTTTTAGGGTGGAATATTCTTTATATATCTATGAGGCCCATCTGGTCCAGTGTATCATTCAAAGCTCTTGTTTCTTTGTTGATTTTCTGCTTAGATGATCTATTTCTGAGAGTGGAGTATTGAGGTCTCCTACAATTAACGTATTGTTATCAATATGACTCTTTATTTTGGTTAACAATTGGCTTATGAAGATGGCTGCTCTCATGTTGGGGGCATAGATAATTACAATAGTTAGATCTTCTTGTTGGATAGACCCTTTAAGAATGATATAGTGTCCTTCTGTGTCTCTAATTACAGACTTTAGTTTAAAATCTAATTTGTCTAATATAAGAATTGCTACCCCAGCTTTCTTTTGAGGTCCGTTGGCATGGAAGATGGATCTCCATCCCTTCACTTTCAGTCTGGATGTATCTTTAGGTTCAAAATGAGTCTCTTGTAGGCAGCATATGGATGGGTCCTGTCTTTTTATCCAGTCTGCAACCCTGTGCCGTTTTATGGGAGCGTTTAGGCCATTCACGTTGAGAGTGATTATTGAAAGATGTGAATAAATTGTCATCATGTTGCCTGTGAAGACATTGTTTTTATAGATTGTCCCTGTAAATTTCTGTCATATATCACTCTTGGGGTCTTTCTCCTTTTATAGAAACCCCCTTAATATTTCTTGCAGGGCCGGCTTAGTGGTCACATATTCTTTCAGGTTCTGCCGGTCGTGGAAGCTCTGCATCTTTCCACCCATTCTAAATGACAGCCTTGCTGGATAAAGTATTCTTGGCTGCATGTTCTTCTCATTTAGTACCCTGAATATGTCTTGCCAGGCCTTTCTGGCTTGCCAGGTCTCTGTGGATAGGTCTGATGTTATTCTGATGCTCCTCCCTCTGTACGTAAGGAATCTCTTCCCCCTAACTGCCCTTAAGAGGGTTTCCTTGGTTCTAAGATTTGCAAGTTTTACTATTACATGCTGGGGTGTTGGCCTGTTTTCCTTGATCTTGGGAGGGGTCCTCTCTGCCTCTAGGATGCGAATGTTTGTTTCATTCCACAAATTAGGGAAGTTCTCAGCTACGATTTGCTCAAATACATCTTCTAGTCCTCTCTCTCTCTCCATTCCCTCCAGTATTCCAATTATTCTGACATTGGAACGCTTCATGGTGTCATTTTTTCTCTGATTCTATTTTCATGGATTCTGAGTTGTTTTTCCCTGGCCTTCTCTTATCCCTTTTTATCTATTAAATGGTCTTCCAGGTCACTGATTCATTTTTCTGCCTCACTTACCCTAGCTGTTTGATTATCTAGATTAGATTGGATCTCATTGATAGCAGTTTTAAATTCTGCCAATTTAGCTTTCATTTCTGCCCTTAGAGACTCTATGTTGCCATTAATTGATTTCTCCATTCTAGCCATTGTCTTCACAATTGCTAGCCTGAATTCCATCTCCAACATCTTGGTTATATCTGCACCCATTTGTAAATCTGTGGCATAAGTCATAATCTCTGAGTCTTTCCTGTTTTGGGGGTTCTTCCTCCTAGTCATTCTGTTGAGGGGTGGTTGAGGGAATGTATAGAGTCCAAATTATTGACCACAACCTAAGCAAGATGCACCTGTTTTCTTGGGACCTTAGGATTGCTGGCCTCTTGTTTTCCCAGCCTGTCTTCTGGGGGATGGGCCTGCTGCACTGTTACGCAGGCAACCCTGTTTGGGCAGAGTTGCCCTGCCCCCCTGTGGTGGGGTATGGTTCAGGGGGAACCAGTTTTTGGGGCTTTTGTTCTCTGGAGGCTTTCTCTGGTGGCTTTCCATGTCTCTTCCACGAGTCAGAGCAGAAGAGACCATTTCCCACCCTGTGCCTCAGAACAGAGAGATCACAGTCTGTTCTTCAGTAAGCTCTCCAGGCCACACTATCTCAGTTCCTACCTGTGTTGCTATAAACTGCAGCATCCTGGGTTGTGCGCCCCTCCTCCGCGCCCCCAGTCCTGCCTCCAGGTCGGGGCACGTCTCTGCCCTTTGTGCTTCTAAAACCACCAGCCACTCCCAGTTTGCAGGCACGACCCTGCCACTCTGGGTTTCCGTCCAGGGGGCTGCCCTAAAGTCCTTTCCCTGCCGCTACCAGTGTGCAAGTCTGTGCCCCATCCCCAGTGCGTGAGGCTGTCGCTCACTGGCAGTGTAGCATCCCCACGGCCAGGCATCCTCCCACTGCCATTTATCCTGATATCTGCCCGTGGAATCACGGCTCCCCACTTCGTACCTCGAAACCATCTGCCTTGATACTGTGTAGAGATCCACATCTTCTTATATCTCAGGCTGGTTTCATGGGTGCTCAGAGTGGTCTGGTAGATATCCAGCTCAATTCCGGGGACCATGGAATCTGGGGTACACCAACATTTTTAAAGAAGATTTATCTATTCATTTTTTTAAAAGATTTTATTTATTTATTTGATAGAGAGTGCATGAGCAGGGGCAGAGGGAGATGAAATGAAAGATGAAAATGTCTTATAAATTCATAAATTTTATGAATTTTATGCAAATTCCCAAAATTCTGTACAATATGATATTACTTCTCTATTGACTTGATGTCATATGCTTTTGCTGTGAAGTATATTTGTACACCTTATTTTTGGAGGGAGATTACCTAAACAAGGAGAGTATAATTCAGTTTTTTCAGTGCATTTTTCACTTTCATTAATACTCACAAAGTTTCATTAAAAAAACAGACTTGCTTTTTATAAATTAACCTAAACTTCTTTAGGGGAACATAGACCATGTATATTATTCCCACTAATTAAAAAGATACTTTTTTTTTTTTTCAAATTGGAATGCATTGAAATATAAAGAAGAAGATCTGAGCTCTCATCTGTGTTCTGTCACTGACTAACTCTAATTTTGAGTTAATGTGTTAACCTGTCTGGGTCTTTTTTCTCTTGGCAAATCAAGAGTCATTGTACAAGATGACCTCTGTAAGGTCATTTAAATGAATGAACATGGTTGTATTCCAAGAAAACTTTATTAACAAGACAGAAGGCTAGATTTGGTTAAGGGACTGCAGTTTACCAACTCTTGATTTAGAAGATAGATAATATTTTTGAAGTTATATACTATCATGGGATCTCAAAAAACAGTATTGTGGAAATTATTTTTAAGTAAAATATAATTAAGAATAATGAAAGAGTTGGCACTGTTGTATTTTACTCCTTTAGATGTTGAACTGATTAAACCAAAAACATCACAAAATAGTGCCAATATTTTACTTTAATTTCAGTGGAACTCTTGAAAATCTATTATGCACCAAGTTTGGGTTTTTAAAGCAGTATATGCATAACTATGAAAATTTGGTATTTAAATTGGGCAAAATGAACATCTCATTTCTATTCAGTAGTAACAGAATATTTTTTAAACGTAGATTAGGTAGACTAAATCTAAGAAATCTATGTGCAAACTATTTTTTCAACTGCTGTGGTTCTTTTCTCTGCCTAAGGCACATTTTTATGACTTTATGCAGTAAAATCAAACAGGGATCTTTACAATGTGCCAGACATTGTGTTGAGAGATTCACACAAATCATAGCATTTAATTAACACATATAATACTATGAAGTTTGTGATAATAGATATGCATTTTACAAGTGAGGAAACTGTACTTCAGATGGCCCAGTTAATAAGTATATTTATAATCAATTTCAGAACTAGCACTGTGTAACTTCAAAGTCCATGCTCTTACCTGTTATATTAGACTGGTCTCGTGCTCATCGCCCTTTTCTCCTTCAGCTATCCCCATTCCCATTTATGTGTTACTCTTGCCAGTCAATCATGAAATGTGGAGAAAATATATATATATCAATATCTAAGCGTGTTTCCACAACCAACAGCAACAACAAAATTCTGGAAATATTCAAGTGATTCACATGTAAAAGTCCTTTCACTGTTTTTATGAAAATTCTGAATATTGGTGAGGTATCAGTTTCCATCCTTCGGGTCAAGCATCAGTTGTCCTACGATGCATCTTCAATGACAAAGAAACTGCCTGGCTTTTCCTTTGTCTCTCTCACTTTAACCACTTCCTCACCCACTCTTTCTGAGATTACCACCCAGATGAGCTACCTGAACAGTCTTTGTCTCAGGGTCCACTCTTGGGGGAAACCAAGCGAAATCACGACTTGTCCAGGCAGCACCCTCTCACCACCCCCAGACTCCAGACTGCCCCCCCCGGGAGGTCTTAGAGCACCCATGGTTTCTTTAATAAAATCCTAAGATCAATGTCCATATTTTAAACTTACCTTGTAACTGATTACTGTTATAAGGTATTCTCAGCTGTTATAATTTTATTAGCTTCCCCTTTTTTGACCTTTTATTACATATCCTGACTATGCAATAATGTGAGTACTTCATATGCTCCTCGACTCTTGGTCTTTTATCTGTCTTTGCTTTGCCTTCTCACGTAATTACTGAGGCATGCAATGGCTGGAGCTCACCTTGCACGTTTTTCTTCTATTTCTAGTATTTAATACGGACAGAGTAACTGAAGGCCATAAACTACTGACTCGGCAGTGTTTCATAGTTCTCTAAGAAGCTCCTTGACAGTGGACCACATGTTTTCAGGTCAGAATTAAAAAAACAATTTCCTCCTCTTCCTGCTGTATGGAGTTGAAAATTCTTCTTAAAAATGACATGACACAAAATGATGGTCAGAACAGAGTATGTAACCTGAAAAGAGTACATAGAGCTACACACATCCATTTCCAGTGACAAGTTGGCAGAGAGGAGGAGTAGTCACTCTTTTGCACCATGTTGTTGTAGGAAGCAGAGTGTCCCCTGAAGTTAATGGATTTAAAAATCCGTACTTAATGTAATTATAGCGACATAAGTAAAATCTAACTTCTACCATCACACGTAGGGTGCATAACAGTTACATGAACACACACCTTTATAGGCATTATCAAATTTTGCTACAGATTTTAGGTGCTGAGCATGGAGTCTGCCCTGCAGGCACAGTAAGACTGGCATGCTGTCATCCTTATTTCCTGCCAGAGAAGGTAAAACAATTCGTACTTTGTTTCCCCATCATCAGTCTGTTCCTTTTCCAAGCATCCAAGTTGACACTAGTATGCCATGAAACTTGCCAGTAGAGAGAACAATCTTTTGAGACCTAATCCACAGGTGAAGTGTCACGGAGTTTTCGTAGTGATAATGCAAGGAGAAGGATAATTCTACACCATTGTGGCTAAGTGCAAAGCTACACATACAAATAAATAACTAAAAAAGCGGAAAGTATAACAGTTATTTTAATAACCATTTCTCATTGATAACTAAAAAAAGAAACAGCATTTATTACAGAAGATTGCAATAAAAGAGGAATAGTTCACTTCCAGGCTTTTCAATCTAATATAAAAGATATTTTTGTTTGTTGCAAAACAAATAAGCCTCTGGAAATGCAGTCACAGGAGCAAAAAATATTTAAGAAAAAGTAAGTCATAAGTTGATTGTGGTGCCATAACAAGGGAGGGCATGTGGACCAATCCATGTCATGATTTGTCTGAGCCAATCTTATGCGGTGGCATAAACTACAACTGAGTGTCCGTGTCTGTCCTGTCATTCAGTTGTGATGTCTTATGTATCTTTTCATGCTTGTATTTTTTTTTTAAAGATTTATTTATTTATTTATTTGAGAGAGCGAGTACATGAGTGGGGGAGGGTCAGAGGGAGAAGCAGGCTCCTCGCCGAGCAGGGAGCCCGATGTGGGACTCGATCCTGGGACTCCGGGATCATGACCTGAGCCGAAGGCAGTCGCTTAACCAACTGAGCCACCCAGGCGCCCCTCATGCTTGTATTTTGCATAGGGTATAGCACTCACATTTTCATACACATGCCTGTCAATGAGAGTTCCTATTGTTCATTTATACATTTAGGAAATATTTATGATATATCCATTTTATGCTAGACTCTATCCTTTTCAAAGTTATATTAAGAGTAATAATGATATCAAATATTCAAGTGCTTTATGTATACAAATTGATATAATCTGCATAAACTATGGAGGAGCATTTATTATTTTTCTCATTTTCCAAATTAGGAAACTGGGACACAGGATGCTATAACTTGTTCAGAGTCAAACAGGGCTAAGAAATGGTGGAGCAGGGAGTACAAGCCCACATAGCCCCTGCTTCTCTTGCAGAACCACCTCTGAATCCCGTCTTTTGCTTCTTGCCGAATCAAAGCCTTGATTGGCATGGCAGACCTGCTTAGGCTGAGAATTTATCTTTCTCCTGATTCTCCTACATTGATGATAAAATTCTGGGCCTGAGCCTCAGCTGTCTCTGCCCATCTGTTGCTGGATGGGAGGATGTTTTGATATGCTGTGAAGGGGGCACTGTTGAGTTCACACTTAGCTTTTCATTGATGACTTATAATTTCTGGCCTTTCATGTATTTCTCCCCAGCTCCGCTCACCCCTGAAGGTATCCAGTTTCTTTGCTGTGATAGTTACAATTTTGTTCATGTTTTTTAAGTGCCAGTACCTTTCACTGCTAGTTGCATTTTTTTTTTCCCTGCTGGTACACTGTCGAACTCACCACCAGATGAAATTTTAACAATTATACTGTTACCTGTGCCAGAGATGATCCAGGCTTCACCTACTGCAAGGAGCAGCTCTTTATTGTCAGCCAGCCAAGAGGTGATCCAGCTCAGCATCAAAGTCCCATTTTAGCATCTGTTTTCATGGACTAACTGCTGGTGCAAACATAGAGGTTGGTTTCCCTGGGAAGTAAACTCAGAGATGGAGATTTACATGCAGGAGCTGCTTTCAGGATTTCCACTATGAGGCAAGGGCAGCAACAAGCCTGGGAAGAGGGGGGATTGGACTGGAAGTGCAGTAGGTACCTCAGCCAACTCCATGGGGGAGTGTGAAGCTTGAAAGGCCCTTTAGAGGCTCCTGTTAGGGGGGTGAGCTGGGCTTTCAGAATTCACTGTCATTGAAAGGGCAGTTTGTCAGGGCATAGGACAAAATTCTCATACCACCATCTTAGTATATGTCTTTTACCCCAGCACACATAAATCTCTAAATTTTATAATGACTAAGATTGTATATTTCTATAAAGTGAAAGGCAATAATACTTTAAGGGAAAAAGACATGATTACAAACATTTACTAAAAATAAACATATGCACATACATAGCTAAAATATCTACCAATTGTCTATATAGAAGAAAACATTTCAGTGTTCTACAGTCTTTAAAACAAACCAGATTGCCTTTAAGATTTTTTTCATAAAAATACAGAAATTAATATTTTAATATCAATTTAGTTATAAATTACAATTATATAATTATAAATTAATAATAAAAACCACATGTTAGGAATATGAAAGTTGTTTTTTTTTAGATTTTTTTAAATTTATTCATTTGAGACACAGAGATACAGAGAGAGAGAGAAAGCATGAGAAGGGAGAGAGGCAGAGGGAGAGGGAGAAACAGGCTCCTCGCTGAGCCAGGAGCCTGATGCGGGGCTCGATCCCAGCACCCTGGGATCATGACCCGAGCTGAAGACAGATGCTTAACCATCTGAGCTACCCAGGTGCCCCAGGAATATGAAAGGTTTAAGAAGAGGTTAGGAGTAACTCATTAACCACAATTTGTTATTTATCTGAAGATTCTTACGACAGGAAATATAACTTGTAGAGAACATAATTGAAAAAATAAAAGGTATATTTATAGTGTATAAATGTAGTAATATATTAAAAATTTTTCAAATTCTCTTTAATAGAAAGTTTTACTATAGATAATTCTATAAAAATATTATAAAGTTGCTCTAAAAGCTGCTGATATGCTTTAATTTATCTTAACAAGTATACTTTGGTCAAAATACAACAAATTGAATCTCAAACACAAGGATATTATTCCATGATACGAAAATGTACTTCTAGAGATAAATTTAAGACAAAGTAGTTATCAGTTATTTTTGTTTTTAATAATTGCCAGTTATATGTTAAATATTTTCAGGGTTGATGGTTATGTGAGAATAGGTGATAAACATTTTATTAAAAATATTAGTATTTGATTTCAAGACTAATCACATTAAAGCAAATAAAAAAGAAAATTTTCTGAAGCAAAAATGATATGTGTTTATACCTCTGGGCTGTGAAGGACTTCAACTCTTTAAAAACAGTAAACTATACTTATTACTAATGAACTCCTTTAGGTTAGTTTGTATAAATGCAGGGTACAGGTAATACCTCTACTAATGATTTCATCACATTAGTGATCTGTCAAAATACCTTTGAATTCAGCATTTTTATTAACACTAACTTCAAATCTTCCAGGACTTGCCCTGATTGTAACAGCTGAGACATTTTCACTCTCACAAGGTGCCATAACATAACTGGTCCTGCACTTGCCAAAATGCACCAGTTACAATTTTCTAAATTATTTTATATTATTTAAAATAGTTTCTCGGGGGGCAGAGCAAGATGGCG
Organism: Mirounga leonina; assembly: GCF_011800145.1. Taxonomy (NCBI): domain Eukaryota; kingdom Metazoa; phylum Chordata; class Mammalia; order Carnivora; family Phocidae; genus Mirounga; species Mirounga leonina. Next base: position 18,154,242 of record NW_023270380.1, on the reverse strand, counting down.
GAGGAGTAGGAGACCTGGATTTCGTCTCCTCTCAGGAACTCAGCTGGATAGGGATCAAACCATTCTGAACACCTACAAACCCAACAGGAGATCGAAGAAAAGAAGAGCAACAACTCTCTCATCAGAAAAGCGACCACTTTCTGGAAGGTAGGACCTGCGGAGAAGTGAATCCGAGGCGATATTCGGGAGGATAGACGGCGGGGGAGGGGCCTCCGTCGGCCACTTCTGGCAAGTGATAGAGCCGCGGAGCACAGAATCGGAACTTTTAGAAGTCGGCTCCGCTGAGGGACGTCACACCGGTGGCTAAGCGGGGGGTAGAACCCTCCGGGACAGTGTGGTCTCAGGACCCTCGGGGTCACAGAAAGACCGGGGGTGCCTGAGTGTGGCAGAGCTCCCAGGTAACGAGCAGGGAAGCCGGCTGCAGAGGCGGAGCCCAGGCGCGGGCTCTCAGCTCGGGGTTGCCATAAACCGTGATCCGCAGCACAGTCGGGCCCCTGCTCCTCCAGCAGGGACCCAACAAGCGGCAGATCCGGGGAGACTCACCGTCCTCCCCCAGGAGGAGCCGTGCGGGAGTGCACCGCAGGGATCTGCTGGGTTTGGAGACTCCACCCAGGGTCGGGTGCCAGAGATAGAAACGTGCGGTCACAGGCTGGGTGAGCACGGAGTGCGGCCAGAGACCGGGGAGCCGGGAGTGACTGATGGCTTTTCTCTGGGGGCTGACTGAGGAGCGGGGTCCCGAGTTCTCGGCTCCTCTGGGGCGGAGATTGGGAGGCCGCCATTTTCACTCTCCCCTCCAAAGCTGTACGGAAAGCTCGCAGGGAACAAAAGCCCCGGAGAGCAAACCCGAGCAGATTACTTAGCCGGGAGGGGGCAAGGGCGGGGCAATTCCGCCTCCGGCAGAGACATTTGGAAACCACGGCAACAGGCCCCTCCCCCAGAAGATCAGCGAGAACAGCCTGCCAAGACCAAGTTTACCGATCAATGAGAACGGCAGAACTCCAGCGCTAGGGGACTACTGCACATAGAATTCACAGCTTTTTTACCATGATCCTTTAGTCTTTCAAAGCTAATTATTTTAACTGTTTTTTTTTTTTTTTGAATTTTTCTTTTTCCCTTTTTCAACCAACATCTTATCAATCCCTTTTTTAAAAAAAAATTTTTATTTTTCATTTTTAGAGTCATATTCTATCCCTTCATAGTAGTTACCCATATTTTTGGCATATATATATAACTTGTTCTCTCTTTAAAATTTTGAGATAGTTTCTTCTAACAGATTAAAATATAGACTAAATCTCTAGTATATGGTTTTTTCTACTCCCCTGACTGAGAATGTGATCAGATCAGATCACATTCTCTCCCTTTTTTTTTCTTTTTTTAAATCCTCTTCTTTCTTTTTTCAAACAACTTCTTATCAATTCCTCTTATAAAATTTTTTATAATTTCCATCTTTACAGTCATATTCCATCCCTTCATCATATCAACCCTTATTTTTGTACATATATAAGTTTTTCTTTCTTTAAAATTTTGGGAGGCACTTTCTTCTAAAAGACGAAAATACACCCCAAATCTAGTGTGTGGCACTGATCTGTATACCAGCCTGATCATATTTGATCACATTCTGGTTTTGTTGTTGTTGTTCTGTTTTGTTTGTTTTTGTTTGTTTTTATCTTTATCTTTTTCTTTTTTTTCTTTTTCTTTTTTCACTCTTTCCGTTTCTTTTTCCACTGCTCAGGTCTTTTCTGATTATTTTAGAGTATATTTTCTGGGGACGTGGTTACTCTGCTAGCATTTTGTTCTCTCCTTAATCTATTCTCCTCTGCACAAAATGACAAGACGGACAAAATCACCTCAACAAAAAGAACAAGAGGTAGTACCGACTGCCAGGGACCTACTCAATACGGACATTAGTACGATGTCAGATCTAGAGTTCAGAATCATCACTTTAAAGATACTAGCTGGGCTTGAAAAAAATATGGAAGTTATTAGAGAAACCCTTTCTGGAGAAGTAAAAGAGCTAAAATCTAACCAAGTAGAAATCAAAAAGGCTATTAATGAGGTGCAATCAAAAATGGGGGCACTAACTGCTAGAATAAATGAGGCAGAAGAGAGAATCAGTAATATAGAAGACCAAAGGATGGAAAATAAAGAAACTGAGAAAAAGAGAGATAAACAACTACTGGATCACGAGGGCAGAATTCGAGAGATAAGCGATAGTATAAGACGAAACAATATTAGAATAATTGGGATCCCAGAAGAAGAAGAAAGAGAGAGGGCAGAATGTATAATGGAGCAAATTATAGCAGAGAACTTCCCTAATTTGGGGAAGGAAACTGCCATCAAAGTCCAGGAAGCACAGAGAACCCCCCTCAAAATCAATAAAAATAGGTAAACACCCCGACATCTAGTAGTAAAACTTACAAGTCTCATAGACAAAGAGAAAATCCTGAAAGCAGCTCGGGAGAAGAGATATGTAACCTACAATGGTAGAAACATTAGATTGGCAACAGACCTATCCACAGAGACCTGGCAGGCCAGAAATATTCAGAGCACTAAAGGAGAAAAATATGCAGCCAAGAATACTCTATCCAGCTAGGCTGTCATTGAAAATTGAAGGAGAGATAAAAAGCTTCCAGGACAAACAAAAACTAAAGGAATTTGCAAACACGAAGCCAGCCCTACAAGAAATCTTGAAAGGGGTTCTCTAAACAAAGAGAGACCCTAAAAGCAACATAGACCAGAAAGGAACACAGACAATATACGGTAACAGTCACCTGACAGGCAATACAATGGCACTAAATTCCTATCTTTCAATAGTTACCCTGAATGTAAATGGGCTAAATGCCCCAATCAAAAGACACAGGCTATCAGACTGGATTAAAAAACAAGACCCATCGATATGCTGTCTGCAAGAGACTCATTTTAGACCCCAAGACACCCCCAGATTGAAAGTGAGGGGGTGGAAAACCATTTACCATGCTAATGGACACCAAAAGAAAGCTGGGGTGGCAATCCTTATATCAGACAAATTAGACTTTAAACCAAAGACTGTAATAAGAGATGAGGAAGGACATTATATCGTACTTAAAGGGTCTATCCAACAAGAAGATCTAACAGTTGTAAATATCTATGCCCCTAATATGGGAGCAGCCAAGTATATAAGGCAATTAATAACAAAAGCAAAGAAACACATCGACAACAATACAATAATAGTGGGGGACTTTAACACCCCCCTCACTGAAATGGACAGATCATCTAAGCAAAAGATCAACAAGGAAATAAAGACTTTAAATGACACACTGGACCAAATGGACTTCACAGACATATTCAGAACATTCCATTCCAAAGCAATGGAATACCCATTCTTTTCTAGTCCCCATGGAACATTCTCCAGAATCGATCACATCCTAGGTCATAAATCAGGTCTCAACCAGTACCAAAAGATTGGGATCATTCCCTGCCTATTTTCAGACCACAAGGCTTTGAAACTAGAACTCAATCACAAGAGGAAAGTCGGAAAGAACTCAAATACATGGAGGCTAAAGAGTATCCTACTGAAGAATGAATGGGTCAACCAGGAAATTAAAGAAGAATTAGAAAAATTCATGAAAACCAACAAAAATGAAAACACAACTGTTCAAAATCTTTGGGATGCAGCAAAGGCAGTCCTAAGAGGAAAGTATATAGCAATACAAGCCTTTCTCAAGAAACAAAAAAGGTCTCAAGTACACAACCTAACCCTCCATCTAAAGGAGCTGGAGAAAGAACAGCAAATAAAGCCTAAACCCAGCAGGAGAAGAGAAATAATAAAGATCAGAGCAGAAATCAATGAAATAGAAACTAAAAGAACAGTAGAACAGATCAACGAAACTAAGAGCTGGTTCTTTGAAAGAATTAACAAGATTGATAAACCCCTGGCCAGACTTATCAAAAAGAGAAGAGAAATGACCCAAATCAACAAAATCATGAATGAAAGAGGAGAGATCACAACCAACACCAAAGAAATTCAAACAATTCTAAGAACATATTATGAGCAACTCTATGCCAGCAAATTTGATAACCTAGAAGATATGGATGCATTCCTAGAGATGTATCAACTACCAAAACTGAACCAGGAAGAAATAGAAAACCTGAACAGACCTATAACCACTAAGGAAATTGAAGCAGTCATCAAAAATCTCCCAAAAAACAAAAGCCCAGGGCCAGATGGCTTCCCAGGGAAATTCTAGCAAACATTTCAAGAAGAATGAATACCTATTCTTCTGAAACTGTTCCAAAAAATAGAAATGGAAGGAAAACTTCCAAACTCATTTTATGAGGCCAGCATTACCTTGATCCCCAAACCAGACAAAGACCCCATCAAAAAGGAGAATTAGAGACCAATATCCCTGATGAACATGGATGCAAAAATTCTCACCAAAATATTAGCCAATAGGATCCAAAAGTTCATTAAAAGGATTATTCACCACGACCAAGTGGGATTTATCCCTGGGCTGCAAGGTTGGTTCAACATCTGCAAATCAATCAGTGTGATACAATACATTAACAAAAGAAAGAAGAAGAATCATATGATCCTCTCAATAGATGCAGAAAAAGCATTTGACAAAGTACAGCATCCTTTCTTGATCCAAACTCTTCAGAGTATAGGGATAGAGGATACATACCTCAATATCATAAAAGCCATCTATGAAAAACCTACAGCGAATATCATTCTCAATGGGGAAAAACCGAGAGCTTTCCCCCCAAGGTCAGGAACGCGGCAGGGATGTCCACTATCACCACTGCTATTCAACATAGTATTGGAAGTCCTAGCCACAGCAATCAGACAACAAAAAGAAATCAAAGGCATCCAAATTGGCAAAGAAGAAGTCAAACTCTCACTCTTTGCAGATGATATGATACTTTATGTGGAAAACCCCAAAGACTCCACCCCAAAACTGCTAGAACTCATACAGGAATTCAGTCAAGTGGCAGGATATAAAATCAATGCACAGAAATCCGTGGCATTCCTATACACCAACAACAAGACAGAGGAAAGAGAAATTAAGGAGTTGATCCCATTTACAATTGCACCCAAAACCATAAGATACCTACGAATAAATCTAACCAAAGAGACAAAAGATCTGTACTCAGAAAACTATAAAATACTCATGAAAGAAATTGAGGACGACACAAAGAAATGGAAAAACGTTCAATGGAAGAACAAATATTGTGAAGATGTCAATGCTACCTAGAGCAATCTACACATTCAATGCAATCCCCATCAAAATACCATCCACTTTTTTCAAAGAAATGGAACAAATCATCCTAAAATATATATGGAACCAGAAAAGACCGCGAATAGCCAGAGGCATGTTGAAAAAGAAAAGCAAAGCTGGTGGCATCACAATTCCTGACTTCCAGCTCTATTACAAAGCTGTCATCATCAAGACAGTATGGTACTGGCACAAAAACAGACACATAGATCAATGGAACAGAATAGAGAGCCCAGAAATGGACCCTCAACTCTATGGTCACCTCATCTTTGACAAAGCAGGAAAGAATGTCCAGTGGAACAAAGACAGTCTCTTCAACAAATGGTGTTGGGAAAATTGGATAGCCACATGCAGAAGAATGAAACTGGACCATTTCCTTACACCACACACAAAAATAGACTCCAAATGGTTGAAAGACCTCAATGTGAGACAGGAGTCCATCAAAATCCTAAGGGAGAACACAGGCAGCAACCTCTTCGACCTCAGCCAAAGCAACTTCTTCCTGGAAACATCGCCAGAGGCAAGGGAAGCAAGGGCAAAAGTGAACTATTGGGACTTCATCAAGATAAAAAGCTTTTGCAAAGCAAAGGAAACAGTCAACAAAACCAAAAGACAACCGACAGAATGGGAGAAGATATTTGCAAATGACATATCAGATAAAGGGCTAGTATCCAAAATCTATAAAGAACTCATCAAACTCAACATCCAAAGAACAAAGAATCCAATCAAGAAATGGGCAGAAGACATGAACAGACATTTTTCCAAGAAGACATCCAAATGGCCAACAGACACATGAAAAAGTGCTCAATATCGCTCGGCATCAGGGAAATCCAAATCAAAACCTCCATGAGATACCACCTCACACCAGTCAGAATGGCTAAAATTAACAAGTCAGGAAACGACAGATGTTGGCAGGGATGCGGAGAAAGGGGAACCCTCCTACACTGTTGGTGGGAATGCAAGCTGGTGCAGCCACTCTCGAAAACAGTATGGAGGTTCCTCAAAAAGTTGAAAATAGAGCTACCATATGATCCAGCAATTGCACTACTGGGTATTTACCCCAAAGATACAAAAGTAGGGATCCGAATGGGTACGTGTACCCCGATGTTTATAGCAGCAATGTGCACAATAGCCAAACTGTGGAAAGAGCCAAGATGTCCATCGACAGATGAATGGATAAAGAAGAAGTGGTATATATACACAATGGAATATTATGCAGCCATCAAAAAGAATGAGATCTTGCCATTTGCAATGACGTGGATGGAACTGGAGGATATTATGTAGAGCCAAATAAGTCAAACAGAGAAAGACATGTATCATATGACCTCACTGATATGAGGAATTCTTAATCTCAGGAAACAAACTGAGGGTTGCTGGAGTGGGGGATGGGGTGGGAGGGATGGGGTGACTGGGTGATAGACACTGGGGAGGGTATGTGCTCTGGTAAGCGTTGTGAATTGTGCAAGACTGTTGAATCACAGATCTGTACCTCTGAAACAAATAATGCAATATATGTTAAGAAAAAAAAAAAGAAGAAGAAGGTAGCAGGAGGGGAAGAATGAAGCAGGGTAATTTGGAGGGGTAGACGAACCATGAGAGACGATGGACTCTGAAAAACAAACTGAGGGTTCTAGAGGGGAGGGAGGTGGGAGGATGGGTTAGCCTGGTGGTGGGTATTGAGGAGGGCACATTCTGCATGGAGCACTGGGTTTTATGCACAAACAATGAATCATGGAACACTACATCTAAAACTGATGATGTAATGTATGGGGATTAACATAAGAATAAAAAAAATAAAATAAATAAAATAAAATAGTTTCTCACTCTGCCCCAATAACTTTGTTTTCATTTTGTAAAATCAATGTCACATGTTATTTATAAATTAAAGGGACAGATACTGCCTCCAGAAAAATGGCCTTCAGTTAGGAATGGTCATTGTGTAAGCGAAGTCTTGCCTTTAAATTTGCTTAAGGAATTCAATTTAAGCACACAAGTGTAAGACTATTGTAATTTTGACATTATATCATGTCAATTTAAAGGCACCCCACATTCTGGCATTTACCAACACATTAAGTGCTAAGTGTTATTTCTTCAGGGAATCACTTTGCTTCAAAGTGAGCACTGATACCCCATTCTAACATTTTTTTAATGGAGATCATCAACTTGATTCAAAATATACCAATATTAATTTTGGTAAGGTAGTTACCAAGTTGAAAATTAAAATTTAACATTTATTTTACAATTCGAGGGACCATGTAGCATTCTTTTGTTCCCTATATGACATTTGGATTTTGGATGTGTTACACAAAGTAAAAGACAGAAATCATACTGTTATAGAGGTGACATTTGGAAGATGGTCTTTTATCCCATTTCAGAAAAATATACTCACAAAGATGATTTCTTGACTCTTCCAAAGTCCCTCTAAATCACAGCAAAGAGGACTCTGCATTTACCTCAAACATGAATAAAAGACAAGAGCCAATTACAAAGAAAGGCTGGAGAGTGCACATCAAAAGTTCCCAAAGCCTCGTGTTTACCTTGAGGAAACAGGTGGCTGGGTTGGCTTATAATGAGAAAAAATATAAATATATCCAATTTAAAAAAATGTGACCATCTTTTATTTTTAAAATAATTTTGAAGAAGCTTAAAGTCAGTAAGTCTAAAACTTTGAGAGGGCAAGTTATAACCACCACCACCAAATAAAACAAAACAAAACAAACAGGGCAGTTATCAAGCACAAATAGGATAAGTCGTTATCATATAATGAAAGTTTTGCAATTGTATTCTTGTCAGCAATATCAGGTATAAATCTGTTCAGTATAAGTTCCATGTACTTTCCCTGGTGGTGGTGGTAACAGACATGATAGTAGTAATAGTTTCTTTTAGCATGTATTATTACCCAGGAAACCATTAATCTTCTCAAAGACTCAGTAATGTTGGTGATATTATCTATATTTTAGAGATAAAGAGGTTAATGTTTTAACAGGCCATCAATTGGCCAAGAGTCAAACTCAAGAAAAGTTTAAGGCCAAATTAGAACCTAGATTTGGATACAAAGTCCATGCCCATCTGCCTGCAAAGTGTTTGGAATGAGTTTCAACTTTTACTTAATAATTCAGTCTTAACTGTGAATTGATTACTGTCCTTCAGTCATACTGAGGATTATTTCTCTTGTAACTAAATGGTCCAAGACTTATGCTTTGAATTGTACATGGCATGGCTTTTAAAGGCCCTGAAGTGTCCTATAAAAGGTAAATCTGAATATATAAATTTAACTTGATGTTTTCCAAAACAGACAATATACATATATATTTGTGTATACATGCACACAGACACACACACACAGAATCACAGAATCTCTTTTTTGCTTAATTCTCTCTCTCCCCCTCATCTTTCTGTCTCTTCTGCAAAATAGGACATTCATCTAAACACAGAGATATTTTCCTCATATATTGTCATTACCCATTGCTTAATTCTAAAGCCAAAGAAAGACTCAATATTCAAAGTATGGGTTTAAGATTATGAAAAAAGACATACTTCCATAACCATACATTTTAGTTTTATGACTTCTAGAATCTCTTGAGAAAAAGGAGAAAAAACATGTTAAAATATTTATTTTAAAGAAAATTACTTTTCAGGGGTGCCTGGGTGGCTCAGTTGTTAAGTGTCTGCCTTCGGCTCAGGTCATAATCCCAGTGTCCTGGGATCGAGCCCTGCATCGGGCTCTCTGCTCAGCAGAAAGCCTGCTTCTCCCTCTCCCCTTCCCCTGCTTGTGTTCCCTCTCTCGCTGTCTCTCTCTCTGTAAAATGAATAAAATCTTTAAAAAAAATTACTTTTCAGTTTTATGGAAACCATATATTTACAAATTTGTTTTGTCTCAAAGATAATTTATGATAGCAGATTATCTCCTTTGAGGGGCCATAGAACCCACCTGTTTATTACCCTAGTGATATCTACTCAGAATTGTCTTAACTTGCATTTGTGATCTCCCTAGGCTTTATTGATTTGCTACTGCGCTATATGAACAAGTTCTTTGAGTTAAAAAAAACAAAATTATAAAGATTATAAAGTCATAAAATATAAAACTGAAGGAAACTTATGGACTATTTCATTGAATCTTATAGTTTCTTAATGAGTGAGTGCGTGTGTGTGTGTGTGTGTGTGTGTGTATGTAAAGCTCAGTGAGTAAATTGGCCACAGAGATCGGACAACCAATGTCCTGAACACTTACTTTGTGAAGTCAGCATTACTACTGGGAAACACTGAAGCAAAATGGTGAAGTCAAGTATAGATCTATTTGGAAAACTCATTTTTGGTTAGATTTTCCTCACACATTTATGAGGATAAAACCAATTGGTATACTATAAATGAAAACACTGTTAAAACTATAAACAGTTATATGTATATTTCTTAATTTTTTTGCTTTATAAATACTTTATTTTCTGAAACAAAAGTGCCTTGTGTTATTTCCAGTGACATTGTGAATTCTTTCCAGGCTGTTTGTCTTTTAATAAGCTGATTAGTTAATCTTTCATTTAGTAAATCTGGGCAAGTAAACAGTAAGATGCAACAATGTAACTGTAACACCAGGCTCCAGTATAAAATAAAAGTGCCCCTCTGCCTCTTCATATTTCCTATAACTTCTCCATTTTGCATTATGTAGAATTTGAGACTTTTACTTTGCATTAAGGAAATACTTGTCACATTTTTATCCTTTTTCTTCTTTTGTTGCTCTCATGCTTATTATTAGTCTTATGCTAATAAATGACTGGCATTCCCTATCTAGTAAAATATTCTCATGGTCAAACTACAGTGACATGGTTGCAACCTGTTTTAATGGTTTGTACTGAGGAGGATCATTTATGTGCATAGAAATGCTCTCAATAAATCAGTGCACTGCAGCTCATGCCATTGGTATACTTGGTAAACTCATAGGGGAAAGCCAGGAAGAAATGTCAACTCTGATCAAACCCAGAAAAATAAAGAAGGATTAAAATAATGAACTAATTCGTTGTTGACAGAATGTTTTTAAGCCCTTTGGAGAGAGACACTGTCTGTTCTTTGTAAATGTCAAACCTAGTAGCTGCTATTTCCTGACAGAGTATTGCTTAGGAAAGTGCTAAGTTTGTCCATTTATGGAGCCCTTGTGCTTTCCCTTTCAGAGTCTTTCTCTTCACTCTTCTCAATCCTCCTCCATCCGAAGCGTACAGGATGCCATATTCCAGACCTCACAAGCTATATGACACATGGACCAGGCATTTACTAAAGGAGTCAAGAGGACACTCTAGGGCTGCATGTGTGTGTGCGCGTCTGTGTGCACGCACGTGTGTGTGCGCGTCTGTGTGTGGGTGTGCGTGTGTGTGCGCGCGTTAATGCATGTGCTTGTGTGTGTGCGTGCGTGTCTGTGTGCATGGTGTATGAGGGTTAGACAATTTTGAGTCCATGTGTACATATGCTTTTGCAGCAGGGACTCATTCCTTAGGTACTATCAGTAGTTCCCATAACTAACTGTGGGCTCTAAAATAACAAACATTTGAAATTGTACTTGGAATCCCTTTAATTTCTAAGTGTTGGTTTCTGTTACAGGTTTAGCTCTGTCTTCCCCACAGCAACACATAAATTGAAATTCTAACCTCCAGTAGCTCAAAATGTAACGATGTTTTTAGATATGACTTTGAAAGGGGTAAAGTGAGGTATAATGAATAGGTTCTAATCCAGTAAAACTAGTGTCCATATAGAGGGAGATTAGGCCATAGAAAATACACAGACCAAGAGACGACCATATGAGGACATGGCAAGAAGGCGGCCATCTGCGGGCCACCAAGAGAAGCCTTAGATGAAACAAAACCTGCCTATGGGAATATACATTTCTGCTGTTTAAGCCTCCCAGTCTGTAGTATTTTGTGATGGCAGCTCTAACAAGCTAATGATGTCCTTTTTCAAAATATTTTCCGAGTCAAATCAAGTATGTCAACGTATTACATTTTACCTGAAGTCTGCTAAATTTTACCCCTGCTTTATTTATTCATTGAATTATATTTCACCAAACTGTAATTTGCTGTTAATTGGCCATAGCATGTAGTTTTAACTCATCATTTTTCTTTTTAATTAAATGTTTTATTTTAACATTTAAATAATTATATATTCACATGCTGAAATAGGAAATAATACAGAAAAATACTGTGTATACTTCACTGAATTTCCTGCAATGATAACGATATAATAAATGTCACAGCATGGCATTGACGCTAATACACTCGACATACAGAACATTCTGATCAGCACATTTCCATCCATCGTGATGCCCTTTTATAGCCCTGCCCTCCTGCCTCCCACCAGCACTCCCTTCTTAAACTCTGAAACCACCAATGTGTCCTCCATTTCTATAATCATGTCATTTCAAGAATGACATCTCAATGGAATCATATAACATATCTTATGGGGATTGGCTTTCACCCAGCATAATTTTCTGGTGATTCATCAAGTGTTTTATGTATGTCAACAGTTTATGTCTTTATATTGTTGAATAATATTTTGTGGAGCAGATAGATGTATCCTGATTTGTTTAACTGTTCAGTATCTTTCCATCTTAACAAGATCTATTGCAGAGTAAATGTTTTGCTTTGTTTTTTGAACTTGATGAAGTCCAATATATTAATTTTTCTTTTTACACATTGTACATTTCCCCCTGTATTTCATATTGTGAATATTATATTTCTATATCTCTAAAGAGAAAATCCTGAAAGCGTCTCAGGACAAGAGGTCCTTAACCAATAAGGGCAGAAACATTAGACTGGAAGAAAACATATCCACAGAGATTTGACAGGCCAGAAGGGACTGGCATGATATATTCAGGGTGCTAAATGAGAAAAATATGCAGCCAAAAATACTTTATCCAGCTAGGATATAATTCAAAATAGAAGGAGTGATAAAAAGCTTCCAGGACAAACAGAAACTAAAAGAATTTGTGATCACTAAACCATCCCTGCAAGAAATAGTACAAGGGAAACTTTAAGTGAAGAGAGAGCCCAAAAGTAACATAGACCAGAAACGAACAGAGACAATATACAGAAACAGTGACTTTATAGGTAATACAATGGCACTAAATTCGTATATTTCACTAGTTACTCTGAATGTAAATGGGCTAAATGCCCCAATCAAAAGACACAGGGTATCAGATTGGATAAAAAAATAAGACCCATCAATATGCTATCTGCAAGAGACTCATTTTAGACCCAAAGAGACCTCAAGATTGAAAGTGAAGGGGTGGAAAAACATTCATTATGATGATGGACATCAAAAGAAAGCTGGTGTGGCAATCCTTATATCAGACAAATTAGATTTTAAACCAAGGACTGTAATAAGAGATGAGGAAGGACACTATATATAATTAAAGGATCTATCCAACAAAAAACTCTAACAATTTTTAAATATTTATGCCCCTAACATGGGAGCAGCCAATTATATAAACCAATTAATAACAAAATTAAAGAAACACATCAATAATAATACAGTAATAGTATGGGACTTTAATACCCCACTCACTGCAATGGACAGATCATCTAAGCAGAAGATCAAGAAGAAAACAAGGACCTTGAATGACATACTGGACCAGATGGACCTCACAGATATATTCAGAGTATTCCATCCTAAAGCAACAGAATACACATTCTTGTTGGGTGCACATGGAACATTCTCCAGAATAGATCACATACTGGGTCACAAATCAGGTCTCAACCAGTCCAAAAGATTGGGATTATTCCCTGTATATTTTCACACCACAATGCTTTGAAATTGGAACTCAATCACAAGAGGAACTTTGGAAAGAACTCAAATACATGGAGGCTACAGAGCATCCTACTAAAGAATGAATGGATCAAAACCTTTGGGATGCAGCAAAGGCAGTACTAAGAGGGAAGTATATGCCATTGCAAGACTTTCTCAAGAAACAAGAGAGGTCTCAAATATACAAACTAACCCTACACTTAAAGGAGCTGAAGAAAGAACAGCAAATAAAGCCTAAACCCAGCAGGAGAAGAGAATTAATAAAGATTGGAGTAGAAACCAATGAAATAAAAACGAAAAGAACAGTAGAACCCGATCAGTGAAACCAGGAGCTGGTTCTCTGAAAGAATAAGATTGATAAACTCCTGGCCAGACTTACCAAAAAGAGAAGAGAAAAGGCTCAAATAAGTGAAATCATGAATGAAAGAGGAGAGATCACAACTAACACTGAAGAAATGCAAACAGTTATAAGAACATCTTGTGAGCAACTATATGCCAACAAATTAGGCAATGTGGAAGAAATGGATGCATTCCTAGAATTGTATAAACTACCAAAACTGAAGCAGGAAGAAAAAGAAAACTTGAAGAGACCCATAACCAGCAAGGAAATTGAAGCAGTAATCAAAAATCTCCCAAAAAACAAGAGTCCAGAGCTGAATAGCTTCCCAGGGGGAATTCTACCAACCATTTAAAGAAGAACTAACATTTCTTCTGAAGCTATTTCAAAAAATAGAAATGGAAGGAAAACTTCCAAACTCTTTCTATGAGGCCAGCATTACCTTGATCCCAAATCTAGACAAAGACCTCAGTAAAAAGGATTACAGAGCAATATCCCTGATGAACATGGATGCAAAAATTCTCACCAAAATACTAGCCAATAGGATCCAACAGTACATTAAAAGAATTATTCACCATGATCAAGTGGGATTTATTCTTGGGCTGCAAGCGTGGTTCAACATCCACAAATCAATCAATATGGTACACCATATTAATAAAGGACAAGAACCACATGATCCACTAAATAGATGCAGAAAAAGCATTTGACAAAGTACAGCATCTTTTCTTGATAAAAACTCTCTGCCATGTAGGGATAGAGGGAACATACCTCAAAATCATAAAAGCCATATGTGCAAAGCTCATGGCGAATATCATTCTCAATGGGGAAAAACTGAGAGCATTTCCCCTAAGGTCAGGAACACAGCAGGGACGTCCACTATCACCATTGCTGTTCAGCATAGCCCTAGATGTCCTAGCCTTAGCAATCAGACAACAAAAAGAAATGAAAGGCATCTGAATTGGCAAAGAAGAAGTCATACTCTCATTCTTCACACATGACATGATACTCTATGTGGGAAAACCCAAAAGACTCCACCCCAAAATTGCTATAACTCATACAGGAATTCAGCAAAGTCACAGGATATAAAATCAGTGCACAGAAATCAGTTGCATTTCTATATACTAACAATGAGACAGAAGAAATAGAAATTAAGGAATCGATCCCACTTATAATTGCAGCAAAAACTGTGAGATACCTAGGAATAAACCTAACCAGAGAGGCAAAGAATCTATACTCTGAAAACCATAGAACACTGATGAAAGAAATTGAGGAAGACACAAAGAAATGGAAAAACGTTCTATGCTCATGGATTGGAAGAACAAATATTGTTAAAATGCCTATGCTACCTAGAGCAATCTACACATTCAATGCAATCTCTATCAAAATACTGTCAACTTTTTTTTCACAGAGCTGGAACAAACAATCCTAAGATTTGTATGGAACCAAAAAGGACCCCAAATAACCAAAGGAATGTTAAAAAGAAAATCGAAGCTGGAGGCATCACAATTCTGGACTTCAAGCTCTATTACAAAGCTGTGATCATCAAGATAGTATGGTACTGGCACAAAAAACAGACACATAGGTCAATGGAACAGAATAGAGAACCTGGAAATGGACACTCAAGTTTATGGCCAACTAATCTTTGACAAAGAATAAAAGAATACTCAATGGAAAAAAGACAGTCTCTTCAACAAATGGTATTGGGAAAATTGGAGAGCCACATGCAAAAGAATGAAATTGGACCATTTTCTTACATCATATACAAAAATAGACTCAAAATGAATGAAAGACCTAAATGTGAGACAGGAATCCATCAAAATCCTAGAGGAGAACACAGGCAGCAACTTCTTTGACCTCAGTCTCAGCAACTTCTTGCTACACACATCCGCAAAGGCAAGGGAAACAAGTGCAGAAATGAGCCACTGGGACTTCATCAAGATAAAAAGCTTTTGCACAGTGAAGGAAACAATCAACAAAACCAAAAGACAACCTACAGAATGGGAGAAGATATTTGCAAATGTCTTATCAGATAAAAGGCTAGTATCTAAAGTCTATAAAGAACTTACCAAACTCAACACTCAAAGAACAAATAATCCAATCAAGAAATGGGCAGAAGACATGAACAGACATTTCTCCAAAGAAGACATACAAATGGTCAACAGACACATGAAAAAATGCTCAACATCACTCATCATCAGGGAAATACAAATCAAAACCATAATGGGATACCACCTCACACCAATTAGAATGGCTAAAATTAACAACTTAGGAAATGAAAGATGTTGCGGAGAAAGGGGAACCCTTTTACACTTTGATGGGAATGTAAGCTGATACAGCCACTCTGCAAAACAGTATGGAGGTTCCTCAAAAAGTTAAGAATAGTGCTCCCCTATGACCCAGCAATTGTACTACTAGGTATTTACCCAAAGGATACAAATGCAGTAATTCGAAGGGGCACCTGCACCCCAGTGTTTATAGCAGCAATGTCCACAATAGCCAAACTATGGAAAGAGCCCAGATGTCCATCAACAGATGAATGGATAAAGAAGGTGTTTCCTTAATCATAGGAAACAAACTGAGGGTTGCTCAAGGGGGGGTTGGTGGGGGGACATGGTAATTGGGTGATGGGCATTAAGGAGAACACATGATGTAATGAACCCTGGGTGTTACATGCAACTGATGAATAACTGAACTCCACCTCTGAAACTAATGATACATTAAATGTTGATTAATTGATTTTAAATTAAAAAAATAAATTTACAGTGTGAAAGAGGCACATGACTTTCTATGTGAATGGCAAGTATAAATGGAGACTTTTCCACATATTCATAAATTTTCTAAAGGATGATTTCTTGTTCCAACCATATACAGTTTATGTTGGGAAATGCAGCCCCTTGTCTGAGGACATCTGCAATGAGACCACAATGTAAAATAACGCGTAGTTAATCGTTTTTTTAAAGGTATTTTGCCAACACTTCTAAAGAATCACTGCAATGTTTTGTGTCCAAGATTTTTTTTGTATAAAAAGGGGGATTTTTTTATAAGAACTTTTATAATTTTGTATTTTAAAACTCCATATTTGGGAATCTGCTAGATTTTAGAAATATTTTATAACCAGTATCACAGCATAACAGAGATATTATTACACTTAGTCAATATATACTTTTATGCCCAAATTACTTGAGCCGTGGCCTTTTTAAAAGGGAAAATATTAGGTATGGGCCAAACTTAAGAATTATGAATATTAAGTTGTCAATTACTTTGGACATATAAAATATTATTTTTATAACATGATAAAATTCTTCAAGATCTTTATGTATTAGAAATGATACAAGGGGTACTGGGTGGCTCAGTCAGTTGGGTGACTGACTCTTAATTTGGGCTCAGGTTGTGATCTCAGGCTTGTGAGATTGAGCCCCGTGTATCGTTCCATGCTGAGTATGGAGCCTGCTTAAGATTCTCTCTCTGCGGGCGCCTGAGTGGCTCAGTCATTAAGCATCTGCCTTCGGCTCAGGTCATGATCCCAGGGTCCTGGGATCAAGTCCCACATTGGGCTCCCTGCTCGGCAAGAAGCCTGCTTCTCCCTCTCCCATTCCCCCTGCTTGTGTTCCTGCTCTCACTATTTCTCTCTCTGTCAAATAAATAAATAAAATCTTTAAAAAAAAAAAAAAGATTCTCTCTCTGCTCCTCTCCTGCCACTTTCAGGAGCATGCATGCCTTCTCTCTCAAAAAATAGGAATGATCTGAGCTCTTCCTCAAGTTCTTTGAATATTATTTTGTATAAGCTCTGAGTCAATATTGAGTTATTATGTAAGCATCTCATCTAATTCTTTATTTTAATTGAAATTGTTTTGTAATGTCAGCATCTAGTATAACATTTGCAACTTTTCGATAAAACAATTCTATTATGTGAAATTATTTCAGTTGGGATTTTACTGGTAATAACTATAATTCTTTAACATTTTCAATATGTATTCTTATAGTAATATTTTGCATTCAAGTATTTTTGACATTTATGTTGATAAATTTGCTTAGTTTTGCACTGCTGGAATAAACCAAATTTGGTTATAAATTATTTACATATACCCTTAGTTTTTTAGTATCTAAGATCTTATTTAGAATTTTTGTGTTTGTATTTAAGAACTTCATTACTCTCCTTTCTTTGTAGTATATTTTTCAATATTGGATAATGAATTAATTCTGCCTTTACAAAATTAAGTGGGGAGCTTTCAATCATTTTATATGGTATCATATAAAATCAAAATTACAGACTTTTTAGCGAATCTGATGACATAATGAGTCTGTCCTTTTGGTGCTTAAACAAAGTCTGCACAAGGATACAGAAGAAGAAATGTGATATAAAGTGATCACAGTTGCAAGAGGTAGAACTACAGTGTTATGAATAGCAGAAGACGGGAACATTTAGTTTCAACAATGCATGCATCATTTACGTATTGTACATTGATTCTAAATAAACATTGACTGCTAATCATATCTGAGGAAGTGGGATAGGAAATATAGTGACATGTGAGCAGAGGGGAGATTGTCCTTGGTCTAGTTTAAGTTTGAAATTTATCTGCATTATTACTGTATTGTTCTGCCAAATTTTTATTCTTTAATGTGCACTCTGACACTAATTATTCCAGGTCAAAACTCACCTAGTTAGAAATAAAAAAAATAGCCAGTCAGTATCTAAATACATCACTCTTGCATGAATTGCTTAAGCAGAAGAGAAACCAGAGTATTTGTGAACAACTGAAAATTTGCCACAAAGATTCTCAATGTGCTAAATCCCAGCCTTTTTTTTTTTTTTTAAGATTTTATTTATTTATTTGACAGAGTTAATGAGAGCAGGAACACAGGCAGGGGGAGTGGGAGAGCGAGAAGCAGGCTTCCCACTGAGCAGGGAGCCCAATTCGAGGCTCCATCCCAGGAACCTGGAATCATGACCTGAGCTGAAGGCAGACGCTTGACGACTCAGCCACCCATGCGCCCCTAAATCCCAGCTTTAATTAAATTTTAAGTCAGAAAATTGCATTAACTGTTTTAGATCACAAGGACACTGTTCAGTTCAACCCAAGGCAGTAATTTTCTAAATCTGATCCAAGTGACTCATTAGAATTAAGGACATTTTTTAAAAATTGCTTGTTTTCTCCCTGCAAATTCATAGGAATATTGGCTCAGTAATTACCTAAATTGTATCAGATGACATTAGCAACATAAGGGAGGAAAGGAGAGATTAGGGAGAAATAAGTAATTGTAGATTAGAATAGTTGGGTGAATTTTTTTTTAAAATGATCACCATGGGGTAAGCTCTCCCAGTAGAGACAGTTTGTCTCAGATCACATAAATTACGATACGAAAGCTCACTGAGTGAAATATTCACAGCCACCTTTAATGAAAGAGTTTTATGTGGAAGGAGATCAATTTGGAGTTGACCTATATTACAATAGAACAATTTAAAATATAATTTCAGGGAAAATAGCAATGAGATTAAAGCTTACTTATTACAAACTCACATATTAAACAGTATCAATGAATAAATATATTAACCAAGATAAAAGAAAACAATAAATATTTGAAGGATGCTCTAAGCAACCAATTTTTGTAATTGTAATTTTTGTAAATCAAAATGGCAATAAAGCATGGAATATAATCAAACAAGCAAGCAAAGACAATTAAAGAATATACATCCCATGAGAATAAAGTTATAAATGTGGTTTCTTCATAGTCACAAACGTTTTAAGTCAAGATTTGATGAAAAACAATCTGCAACTGTCTTTAGAAATATAAATAATTATTCTTCTTGTCATTCTTTGCCTCTGACTGTGCACAGTCTTAAGTGCAAAAGAAAAAAACAAATATCCAGATTATTGGATTACCATTTAATAAATAGCAACATATTTTCTCCTGTTTTTTAGCTTTTATCATTGTTGCTATGAGCTTTCTGGTATATTCTTCTCTGAAGTTTGTAGCAATCTGTGGGGTGTTGCCCTATGTACAATTCCTCTTAAAATATCTTTTCTGCTCCATCTCTCCTCATTTTTACATACTCCAATGGTACCAGTATTATTTTTTTTTAACATGTCCCATATTGGTCTTATACTCTTTTATGTAATTTCTAAATCTTTTTATTTTCTTTATGATGAACCTAGGGCATTTTCTTCTTCCTGTTTTCTAATTTACCTATTTCCTTTTCAGTTGTATCTAATTGAAATTAAGATACGTTGGGTTCTTGATTTTAGTTTTTGCATATTCAGTTGCAGAATCAGTATGGTTTATCTTTCTATAGTTGCCAATTATTTTTGAAAACATTTAACATGTTAATCATTTATTTCATAGTCAATGTCTGATAATCTCATAATCTGGTTGACCAACTGGTCTATTTTTAAAATTGGCTTTTGTGTCCCCCCCTCCTTGTTTTCTGATTAGGATGTCATTTTTTTTTTTTTATCTGTTCCTGGTTATTTTGTCTTGGTTTCTTATCCTAAGAAATGGTAGAGGTAATTTGAGGTTCTGTTAAATGTTAGCTTACTTTTGGTTCTGACCTGCTTGTTAGCTAGTGGAAGCAGTGGTTGCATTGGCTAGATGCGGACTTCAGTTTTTTCTGAAGGTTGGCCTGCATCCAGGAAGATTTGCACGGTGCACAATCTTCTGAATTTGGCAGAGATACAGCTTTCTATTAGTCAAAATTACCTATTTATTTCTGTTGTGATGATTATATCCATATCAACTTTTCTCACATAGCGTAATTCTGCTTTTCTTAGATTAAAAAAATTTCAGAAAGTAAGAGGCTGCTGGACTGTGATATTTTAGCTTATCTTTCCAAGAAATGTCCCTTGTATGCTGCAATTTGATGGTAAAGAAGAGAAGACATAAGACTTATATATGCAATCATAAAACAGTGTTTGTTTTCTCTTTTCTCACATTCTATAATTTCAAGCTGCAGGCAAAGTTGTTCCATAACCCTCATCAAATGCATCCCCCTAAATATTTTAATAACAGGTATTTTGATATTTCTTCACTAATTCATTGGGTCAACCTAAAAGTCACTATTTCTTTCAACCTTTCAACTTTTACAATTAAAAAAATCTTGTTTAATTCTTATGGTTTGCCTTTTATTTTCAAAACAAAATGCAATTTTCTTGTCTTTAGTATTACACGACTATACCTATTTAACTTCTCTTCTTCTCCTGCATGTTTGTATAATCAGTATTTTTTTCTAATTTCCAACTTACCAACTGGCTTTTTCTGAGTTATTCAAAATGATTATATGCATTCTTAATATTCTTCTTTTTATTTTTTTACAATAAATTTCATTTTTTTCTATTTTCCATTGTCTTCTACATGGTAAAATGATTTATTTTATATATATATAATAGGATATACATAATTATGTAATAAAATATGTATGTTATATGTAGCATATGATATGCAATATGTACATATATAATGTAATATAATAATATACTAATATTTATGTAGTATTCTGATATGAATGTTTTAAATTAGGAGAACAGAAAATTTTAATCAAATTGATATTTTAGTGACTTTTCTGGATATATATAGTTTCTCTATACTCCTGCTATTTTCTTGTTCTGTTATTTTTGTTAAGTAGTTTATATTAAAAAAGCACATATGGATATACATATAAATGAAAATAATAGTACTATAATAACCCATTTCTTCTGATGGTCAATTTAAATGTGTAAAAAAAAGTTTGACTAATACAGTTCACCAATTCACTTCTCACAGTATTGGATACTGTAGTGGCAGTCATTCCTACCCCTTGCCAGAGTTCAGAACGCCTTTTCTTATATTGATAAAGCAATACTCATTCTGTTCTGAAAGGAATCAAAGAGTCTTCTTAGGTGGTAGGCTTTTTTTTCCCTCAAGTCTCTTTCCTAAGAACAGGTTGGCAAATAATGATTATAATGACTCCATTTAGCAAAAACCTACCTTGAGAGACTAGAAAAAAA
This sequence comes from Mirounga leonina, assembly GCF_011800145.1. Taxonomy (NCBI): domain Eukaryota; kingdom Metazoa; phylum Chordata; class Mammalia; order Carnivora; family Phocidae; genus Mirounga; species Mirounga leonina. Next base: position 18,132,889 of record NW_023270380.1, on the reverse strand, counting down.
TAAAGTTGTCACAGGAATGTTCTGAGTTAGTCAGAACGGGAAATATTGTACTAGGGCCCTGGGGTAGGCAGCAGTAGATGATACTTACCAAAACAGATTCTGTGTCTACCTTGTCCCTGTCCTCATGAAGCTTAGAGCCAGGTGAGCAAGACACAAATGTAACAGAAGTTAAAAATAAATAAGTGTCTTTGTAAAAATTGAAGTAAATATTTTGTCTTTGAAAATATTTCTGGGGCGCCTGGGTGGCTCCATCGGGAAATCAACCAACTCTTGATTTTGGCTCAGGTCATAGTCTCAGGGTCATGAGATTGAGCTCCATGTCGAGCCCCATATAGGTTTCCACACTGGGTGTGAAGCCACTTAAGATTCTCTCTCCCTCTGCCCCTCCCCATAAACCCCCCCAAAATAATAAAGAAAAATATTTCCTATATTTAGTATGAGTACATTTAGTTGTATATTAGCCTAAACCAACCGTATGCATTATGCAGATAATCTCTAGTTTGCTCTGGAATAGTTTGGCATTATAATGTCTAAAACAAGGTTTCTCACCCTGGCATGAGTGAATTTTACATCAGGTAATTCTTTGTTGGAGGGAGCTGTCCCAGGCATTGTAGATATTTAGCAGCATCACCGGCTTCTACCTACTACATGCCAGTAGATTATGACATGAAAAGTTAAGACTTACAAAGATGTCTCCAGACCTTGCCAAATCTTCCCTGGGGCACAAAATTGCTTCTGCTGAGAACCACTGATCTATAATACTTTTAGAGATGGATTCATGGGACATTAAACACTACCGTGTTCACATTTCTTTGGGGGTTCTTTCAGGCAACAGAGGAGTCTGAGAGCTGTGTTTCAGGAGGTCAGGGTCTAGATCCATTCCTGAAGACAGAGCCTGAGGATATATGTGTCCCAACCTCCTCGCAGAGCAGGGAGTGGTTCTGATGATAGACACGGGAGGGATTGACCCCAGGGTGATCACCTTCAAATGGAATACGTCATGATTAGGTGGAGAATTGCGAAGAGCATAGTAGCTGTAGGTAAGTAGTAAACATTATACTTCATGTAAAGTTGTGCTATTTCAAATCATTTCCTCATCAAATATTATATCAAAATTACTACAAAGTAATACAATTGAAAACAACAAAAAAGTAGCATTTTTTCCAAATTTTCAAGAAATATGTTTCTTTATCTAAAAAATAATGTGAGAACTAGTTAAGTCTATCAAATGAGAAGGGCACATCTTGATAAGCCACATGGCCAATTTTGGCTCTCTGTCTAATAAAGATTCCAGCATTTCTTTGTGACTTTGATTTCTGTTTTTCACTTTTTTATGAAGAATCTGGCCTAAAAGTTGAATTAAAAGTGAACATCATGTTGCTTAGAAAATATGTAAGAATTATCTTACATTAGTACTCATTTCCAGGGTGCCTGGGTGGCTCAGTTTTTAAGTGTCTGCCTTTGGCTCAGGTCATGATCTCAGGGTCCTGGGATTGAGCCCTGAGTCAAGCTCCCTGCTCAGCAGAGAGTCTGCTTCTGCCTCTCCCTCTGCCTGCCACTTCTCCTTTTTGTGCTCTCTCCATCTGTCAAATAAATAAATAAATAAAATCTTTTTTAAAATATTCATTTCCATGCATTAATTAGCATCAACAGAAGGCTTTATAATTGTTATCTATATATTCAAAACAATAGCATGGTTCACATCCCCTGTGTTAGAAAAGATTTGCAGTTGTATTTTCTTTTTCTTTCTACCCTTTTTAAATAAGTATGGGCTAATAGCAGGTGGTGCAATATTATTATCAGCATTTGGTGACAAAATTAAAAAGTGGGGAATTTTAAGAGTTATTGAGCACCATGGGGCAATTTTTATCCTAGCACATGGGCAATTAGCATGTAGAACTAGTAACTTTAATGGGAATTGTGTAGCTAACCTGGAAATTTTCACAATGTATCAGTGCAAAGTTATATAGTACAGGTGTTTAATTGTTGATGGAACTAAAATCAGAGCTGAATTAATTAAAAGATCAAAGAAAAAAACCTTATTACTTGCTTGCAAAGGTAGAAAGGTCCAGAAAACAAACTTTTAAGTTACATTTGGCACAGATGAAAATATCTCATTAAAGGAACAAGAAGATTCTGTCAAACAAATCTTAGCTGTATCTAATATATTGAATTTGGCTGTAAATATGGTGCTTTAGTTATTTTTAATAATACAAAGAAACTCTTAAAAACTGTGTTATGTTATTTTGAAATGTGTCATTCAATCCATCATTGTTAATCTTTTATTATTGTAAATTCTATAGAGCCACAACAAAGTCTTTCCAAATCTCTTTTTCAGGTAGCTAAACATTAAGCCATCTTAATTAGTATGTTCTTAATAAAATGCATCTGATACACCGAGGGATGTGCCTCAGTGAGACCAAGAAACACAACTTGGTAGAATGTTTAGTCTAGTTTTTCTAGTTACTCTTATCCAAGAATTATTGCCAGTAAGAAAAAATAATCTAAGTGAATATGCATGTATCACCAAGTAACTTAATATTACATTTGGCTTCTCTTGATAGACACTTTTATTCAGCTGTCATTTCGCAATATATTGCTTAGATGCCTCCTGCATGATTGCCGTTTCTGAATGCACTGCCTATGTTATCCTATGATAACAATGGCTGAGACTTTGTTTTTAGCATTTTAGAGTTTATTTCAGTGCTTTGTGTTTCTTAATTTTCTGGGAAATTACATTCCTAATTGACTTTCTAACAACAAAATAAAAACACATTATCATGTATTCAGCATTTTAAGAAAGGACATTTGTCGATTCTACCTTCACTGGGAATGTGTGATTTCAGGTGGTGGGACAAAACTAATCTGGTCATTCTTACACCTCTCATTCTGAAAATTACTCTAAGTGTTGATCAAGTAGAAAATATTTTCTGTCATAGATTATTTGTAGAATTTTGAATGCTTATATGTCCTCTTACAAATCACAGAATCTCAGATTCCCTGAACCTCTGTTTCCTAGGATAAAATAGGAGTAATATGTATAGTAATAATAGTATTCAGGATAGTGAGAGATAAAGGAAACATTATGTTTGCCATTTAAACCAAATTAGTAAATGCTGGGTTCTCTTCTCCTCTTCCTCATACTTTAGCATAAGAATAACTGGGGTGGAATAAAGGGCTGGTAAACATACACACTTTAGTGTCCCAAACCCAAAGATTCTGCTTTGCCAGATTTGGGCTGATGCACATGGTCTCTGGGTCATAAGCTGAGAAATGTGCCTTGGAAATGAGATGCAATTATATTTAAAGACGGTTGATGACCAGCTCTGTTGAGTTGCTATGAAGATGAGCAAAAGTCCGATACTCCAGATATTCTACTTATAGCAAGTTAAAGTAGATATGTGTTATTTCCTGAATAATCTATACTCAGTCCTTATTTTACTGAGTCACTTTTTCTTTATATCCTTGTTTCTAACACCACTTTTTTTGATAGAGCAAGTAAAACTAAATCACTTTCATATAAAAATTTACGTTTATCAAATATATTAATTTTTCAAATTTAACTAAATATTAGAAAAGGAATAATTTGTTTCTGTACTTTTCATACATAGCAAGGTGTAGAAAAAAATTTGTTTACAAAAATATAAATAAATGACTCATTTACTTTTATGCTTCTTGTAATACATGTTTATCATTCAAAGAAACAATTTAGGAAAACAGTGTCTCTACTAGAAATTATTAAATAAACCATGCAAAAAATATTTAGGGCATAGAGCAACTATTTTTTTTATGGAATCATACACACATACACAAAAGTGAAGACAATTTAAATAACTATCGAAAAGTACTCAATGGAAACATATCCCCTTATTATTTTATTTTTAAAAACTATTCATTTCCAGTAATTTACATGGCTCTTTCTTGCTTCTTCACACTGCATAGGTAAATCTTTTTTTTGTATAAAAATAACAGATTTTGTGTGCTATCTTGGGATTAATTTAATAGAAATATCAAGAATAGTAAGTTCAATATCATGTACATAGTTTTCTACTAGCAATATATACACTTGAATTAAATATATCAAATTTTGTTCATTTGTTTTTATTTTGTTATAAACACCATGCCCATTATGAATATATAAATTCTGATGCTTTTTTGCCTTTGCAAATTATAAATGCTAGTAATTTGAGTCATTCGTGATCCTTTGCACTCAACATCTGCTCTGTTCTGATAAGAATGTTATGAAAAATCCAGCTGAGTACTCAAAAGTATTGTTCATATTAAGAGAGAATTAGCAAGGTTTAAGTGTTTGACATACAGTTAATTAATTGTATTTTACAAACTAACACAAGTTCTTTTTATTTTGAAGTAGTATTGATTGCTTTACATTTATTTCCACAGGGTGATTAGTTTTATACTCTGCCTAGCCACATGCTTAATGTATATTATGTGTGTGTGCACACATGTGTGCATGTGTATGCATGTGTGCACCTGCATGCACACACATCCACATCCATAGTGTACCGTCATTTTCTTTTCATCTATTATTGTTAAAGGTTTTAAAGTCTTTTCAGCAAAATATCCTGGAGAGGAAATAAGAGTAGTTTTTTGCCTATTCTTACCACAGTATTCCTTAAAATCTAAACAGGATACATGTTTCAGTCAAAGTTAAATGTATCTACAAACTACATTCTTGGATCGACCTCTTAACTCAGAAGAAATATAGTTGTCACAACCTGACTTAAAAGCTGGTGACTCCTTAAGTTGTTGCATGTTAAGGATGTAATGGTCCCTATACACTAGTTTACCACCTAAATTTTTTTCTACAATATGCAGTTTACCAAAGCCTAAGAAACACTTTATATTTTGACCTTTTTTAAAACTTATGCAATGTCCTTAATTTCTTTCTACCTTGGTTTCAGATTTTTTGAAGTAAATGTGATGATCTAGAAAAGTACAAAAATTAGACGCACATTTATCTATCAATCTATTAATTCCATTCAGAAAGGATTCTGTAGAAATTTTAATGATCATTCAGTAGAGTCTAGTGTTTTCACTCACTGAAGTTTTCTTTGAATTTCTATTTCTTTCCCTGTAAGACACTTAAGAGGAAAGAACATTTGGGAATTAGAAGACACCATGAGGACTTAAAGTATGTTTAACATTCTCTTTTTCTTTTATACGTAAGTGTAGGCGCCAAGGGCAGGCCTTCCAAAATGTACCACAGTGGCATATTGATTATTTTTAATTGAAGCTACTACAGACCCTCCTTTGTCCCCTGAAAGTAGGAAAGAAATCTTCCAAAGAAGAAAAAAGGTATCCTTAATTTGAAAGATAGGAACTATAAAGCCAAGAACGCTGTGGAAACAAACCTAGTTCCTTTTTTACTAATCTACTAACTCAGTTTAAGTTACACTTATAATTCCTTATAATTAAAACTCCCAAACATTGCTTTCTTTGTCCTGTCAATTCCTCAACAAATTTATTGTCTCTTTGTCTAAAAAGTATTTCTTTGGGTCTCAATTTCATTATTGGGCCTCCAATAATAAAACTTTGCTTTTTTTCCTCCTGTTAATCTGTTTTATGTAAATTTAATTCTTAGTCCATCTAGAAGATCTTGAGGGGTAGAGGAGGAATTTTTCCTCCCCTACATAAGTACACGTTGTTTTTTTTTCTAACTTCACATGAAAGAAGGCTCAGGGCACTTCTGTTCTTATTACTCCTTCTGCATAAGTCTCTTAAAGCAGTTTTATTTTTATGCTGTGTTCCTGCTATAGAGGCTGGAATCGTGTTGATTAGAGTATACAAATTGCTAGAGAAATGAAATCAAGTTTAAAGGGGATTCTTGACTATCATCTTTTTTTTAAAAGTTTTATTTATTATCAAGATGTTATTCACATATTATAAAATTCACCATTTTAAAGCAGAAAATTCAGTAGTTTTTAGTATATTTACAAGGTGTACAATCATCACTGCTCTCTAATTACAGAACATTTTCATCACTCCAAAAGAAACATGGTACCCATTAGCAGTCACTCCCAATATCCCCCTCCTCCCATCCTTGGCAACCTCTAACCTGCTTTCTGTTTCTATGGATTTGCCTATTCTGAATCTTTTATATAATTTGAATCATACACTATATGACATCTAGTGTCTGGATTCTTACACCTGTCACAATGTTTCTAGAGTTTATCCATGTTGTAGCCTGGATCAGTGTTTCATTCTCTTTATGGTGTTTTCTACTGTATGGATAATACCAGATCTTATCAACATAGTTGATGGATGTTTAGGTTATTTCCACACTTTGGATTTTGGACTAATGCTGCTGTGAATATCCACGTACAAGTTTTGTGTCAATGTGTGTTTTCAATTCTCTTCAATATGCATCTAGGAGAGGGATCACTGAGTCATATATTAACTCAATGTTTAATTTTGGAGAAACTGCTAACCTGTTTTTCAAAGCAGCTACATCATTTTACATTCACATCAGTAGTGTCTGAGGGTTCCAACTTCTCTATATCTTTGCTAATACTTGTTATTGTCTGTCTTTTTTATTGTAGCCATCCTAATCGATCTCACTGTGGTTTTGATTTACATTTCCCTAATGACAGATGATGCTGACCACCTTTTCTTGTGCTTACTGGCAGTTTGTGTATTTTCTCTGGAGAAATGTTCATTTAAAACCTTTGCTCATATTCCCATTGTTTATTTTCAATTGGGTTGTCATTTATGTTTGAATTGTGAGCGTTCTAATTTCTGGATAATAAATAGATTCTTATCAGATTTATGATTTATGAGTATTTCCCCCATTTTGTGGGTTATCTTTTCATTTATTTGATAGTGCCACTTGAAGTACAAAAGTTTTTAATTCTGGTGAAGTCCAGTTTAACTTGTTTTTCTTTTACCGCTGTGCTTAAGGTACCATATCTAAGAAATCATTGCCTGTTCCAAGGTCATTAAGATTTATAAGTTTTAAGAGTTTTATAGTTTGAGCTCTTACATTTAGATATTTGATTTAATGTTAGTTAATTTTGTATATGCTATCAGATAATGGTCCAGCTTCATTCTTTTCCATGTGGATGACCAGCTGTCCCAGCACCATTTGCAGAGGAGACTATTCTTTCCTCCACTTTTTATTTCTGTTCTTCACAGTGGAAAATCGCAATTCCCCTCTCTCAGATTAGCAGAGGCGTTCTTCTGCCAGCTCAGATACTCTGTTTATCCTCTCTGTGAACTTCTTACATTGAGTATTATACTTTTCAACTCATAATTTTTATGTTTCTTTTTCTATAATTTCTATCTCTTTATCAGTTATTCTCTCTTTGGTGAGATAGCATCTTATACTTTCTTTTAGTTCTTTAAACATTGTTTCTTGTATCTTTGAAAATATTGAAAATTGCCAATTTAACAATTTTTGCCTAATTAGACCAATAACCTGTGCTTCCTCAGGGACCTTTTGTTTGCTGTTTTCTTTTCTGTATGCACCATACTTTCTTGTTTCTTTTCTCTCTCTCTCTCTTTTTTTTTTTTTACTGAGGATATGACATCTTATATAATAATGTGGCAACTCTGGAAAACAGATTCTCCCCATCCTTACATTTTGTTGTTTCTGTTTTATTTGTTGTTGTAGCTGTTGATTTAGTTTGTTTAGTGACTTTCCTGAACTAATTCTGTTAAGTCTGTATTCTTTGTCACGTGGGTCTGCTGAAGTCTCTGCGTCATTGCCTTAGTGGTTGGCCAGTGAATGGACAGGGATTTCCTTAAATATCTGCATCCAGCAAGTCTCCCAGTATCTGCCAAGGGGTCTGTGTGCATGGTGGGATGTGTTTGCAACACCCAGCCAAGCTGAATATTCTGTCTGCTCTTGCCTAGATTTAACCATTTTTCTTGAATAAATTCTTCCTAGGTTTTTACAAGCCTTTAATATCTAGTGCTAGTCTACATCTTCACCTTAGCCTTCTCTTTCCACGAGTCCAGAGCCTCAAGTTCAGCCAGAGGTGAACACATACGGCCTTCTCACATCTTTTCTTAGCATGCACACAGCTCGCCAGTATGCACACAGACTTACACGTGTGCATCGCATTCTGAGTTCCCAGAAATACATATGTCATTGCCCTAGAAATAAGAAAGCTACACACAGATGGGACACAAAAATGTATATGCCTGTTTCCCTACTGGGGCTTGTCAAAGGACTGGGCTATAAATAATCCATAGAAACTCTGTGTGTCCTAGCAGAGAGTGGCTGTTGTGGAGCTACACAGCCCTGTGAGAGGTTTTATAGAAACAGATGTTAGGGTTCTGGCCAGCCAAGAGTTAAGAGTGCTTTGGGCATTCAACTGAGACTCCAGAAAAGCCATGCCTTACAATTGAAGACTATAACTTGGATCATAGTAATAAAACAATAAAAACAAAATAGACCTTCTCTAACAAAACATGAACTTGTGAGGAAAAGAAGGATGGCAGATAATAAAAATGCCCACCAGAACAAGACTGAACATCTTTAAATGAAGATAGGACAGATGTGTCCCAATTTATCATCCACAATAGCAAGCATATAACAAAAAATTGCTGTGAAGAACCAGAAAAATATGATCAATATTTAAGGAAGAGTAAACAGTGAATAAAGCAAATTCTGAGATCTCCTGAATATAGAAATTAACAGAGATGTTAAAGTAACTATTATTAATATGTTCAAGGATTTAAGAAAAAGCTTAAAATAATGAGTGAACAGATGGAGAATTTCAGCAGGAAAAGAAAAACCGTAAAAAATGGAAATTTTAGGACTAAAATGTACATTATCTGAAATGTTGAAATCCACGGGTTATACTTGGGTAAATTATATAAGAAGAAGGGGCCTATGAACTTAGCATTAGAAATTAACCCATCTAAAGAACAGAAGGGCAAAAGTGAACAGAATTTTAATGAGTGAGCAGTTGAACAATATGAAACAGTATAAACGTGTGTAACTGGATTTTCAGAAGCATGTGAGAAAAAAAGAGGACAAGGACATCACACTCACATATTTTCTAAATTTGGTCAAAAAAATCAAGCTATAGAATCATGAAGCTCAGCAAACCACAGGCAAGATGAATACAAATACCACCACAAATACTGCTATGATAAGTATAGGCAATATTGTGTTTTGACCACAATAACATATGTAAAATTAAAATGTGTATCACCCTTAAGACAGAGGACACGAGGTAGTAAATGGAATTAAATTCTTGTAAATTTCTCATGTTATAAATGAAATGGTACAAAATACATTTGAGGTAGATTGAGTGATAGGTTAACGTAATCCTAGTGTGATCACTAAACATTTTCAGAGTTTTATTGGAAAGTTAATAGAATTAAAATGTAGTATTAAATTTACCCAATTAATAAAAGGAAAGCAGGAGGAAAAATACCACATAAATGAGATGAAAAGTGTTAAAAAACGTAAGAAAGAAGGAAGATGATAGATTTAAATAGAGCCATGCCCACAATTACATTAATTACATAAATAATCACAGTAATGAATCTAAACCATTAAGTGAAACAGGAATTCATGAGTCCAACTTGGTGTAAATAACTAAATGCATAAGTAAAGCATGGGCAAAGGGAAATCTCTACCTACAGTAAAATTATGAATAATAAATATAAATGAGTGATGGGATTAGGAAATTATCAATGAGTTTAAAAGGAGTGTATGAAAATTTGATAAGGATACAGATTTACATAATTTCAAAGTGATTCCTCAGAAATTATTAATTTCCCACATATGAACTTCTCTTTTGCATCTTGATTTTGTTTACATTAGTTAAAACTCATTAAATTGTCTGTGTATTTCTCTGTATTTAAATTGCAGCTGAACCAAACAGCAGCTAACAACCACCACCAAAAGAGATAGGTATTAATATTATCTTGGTTGGTGCCAATGAACCATTTCAATAGATAATTTTGTATTTTAAAACCTTACACTTTTATTAGTTTGGGTTTGCATTGGACTCATTTCTGTATAAAAGTTAAGCAAATTCTACTGGATTTAAAGGCATAAATTATCTTTTAACTCTGAAAACACTAGTATTTGATATATTTACATAGAAAAAAGTTAGATACCTATTATTATTTTACATAAAGTATAAAAGATTTACCAGGAGATCTACTACTTTTATTAATTATTACTTAAATCTATGGTATTAATATTTCATATGTCAAAAAGTTGGTTGCAAGGATACTGAAAAGCGCTGGATTTTTACAGGGTTGATAATTAGTCACATTTATTCAGATTTGGACTTCTGCAAGTATACTTCGATACTAGAATCTCGAAAAGAAATACTTTCCATATATAGAAATCTCCAAGTCTGGGCTTTATATGCTGAAATACTGAGAGGAAAAGTCATTATAATAACATACAAGAGTAACAATAATAAACATAGTAGAGACTTAACAGAAAACTTTATCATCCTGTCCATCCACACTCAGTTGAGTAGGCATTGTGTCTTTGCACGGGGCCAGGACTCTGGTGAAGGTCCCTGGGTTTATGAGCTATGTAAGAGTTTAAACAAAAGAAATCAGAGAGGACTTTACGTGACATCCAAAGCTAAGTTATTAACCAAATCGTGTATACCATGATCTGATTCAATAATATTTATAGTGAAATTATGCATTTCCTATGACTTTGTATGACCTGCTGAGTTAAAATAATTTCCAACTTACTAAAGTAGAGAAACAGATCAGGTTTATGAGATAATTGACCAACCATAGTGAAAAATGACCTATCAAATATTCAGGTTTTCCTTGCAAAGTTTTCTATCTCAGTGGTGAGATCAAACTTTAAACTTTTTGACAATTTTAAAACAGGTATTTACAACAGGGAATTTCACAAACTAGTGTATTTGTTAACAATAAGCAATAATTTGGGGAAATAAAAACAATTTTTCATTCTTTTAAAGGGAACACATATTTTGAAACTGTTTTCATTACTGAGCAGCCACAGGGAAAACAAGTGTTGTCTGTATTCTTCCTTTAAGTCTTTTTAAAATTAATTGTCCTACAAAAATATGCAAAATAGAATTTTTCTATCAGAAGTTAAAATAGGAAGGAAAAAGTTTAAATGAATAAAATGTATTTTATTTAAATGAGTAAAACTGATTTTTTTTGTTTTTTGTTTTTTTACAAACACTGCTCAAAAGACGAAACTTGCCTGTGGTCATGAACGTCTCTAAGTCAGTGCTCACAGTAATATTTTCATTAGTTGAGTGTTCGGTCATCAGTTTGTGGGTTACTTGCACGTGTCTACATCAGTGTGGATGCTCTTCAGTGGAGCCCCACAGTGACAGGTTTCACTCTGGACAGTCCCAAGGGGCAGCTTTGCGCACAGGACGCAGCAGCTGGGCTGCACTCAATATTTTAATGTGTGATTGTCATTTCCCTTCAGAAGGAAAAGTCCAGAGTGATACCGTTTAAGGTGAGCTGTATTTATTACTTCTGTTATATACATAGTAAAAGCCTGGGTTATTACAAAACATCTTCAGCTACTCAGAATAGATTTTTTTTTTTATGTAGCAAGTTATAGAGTTATCTTTAAATAAAAATCTCATCAAGATATGCATCTAGCTCCAAAGAAATATGTCGAACCATTGTAAAGTTAAAAAGTGGTTTTAAATTGACCATTAAATTAAGCATACCTATTTAATGAACTTGACCCTTTTCCATTTTTTAACTAACAGGGATACTACCATCAATTAAAGTTGAAATATTGAGAAGTGACATTAAAATTGAGCAGAAGGCAGTGAAGCAATATCTGTAAAGAGCACGCTCTGCATTTCAACAGCTGCTGAGCTTAGAACTAACTTACAGTTCTAGCTGATACTTCATATTTCAAATGATACACACCTCCTAAGATAAAATTACATGTTTCTTCACCCATCTGCCCTCCCTCACCTAGAGATAAACATAAAGCACACATACACATATTACATATGTAATGCACATGCACAGACTAATACCCGTTAAGAACTAATGACAAAAGCAAATCCTATGTACCTCCAACCAAGAGTAAAAGCAGAGCATTACCAGAATCACTGAATTCTCCTGAATATGCCTTCTTTCCTTCCAGAGGTTAACCATTCTTACAAATTTTTTGTTAGTAATTGCTTTACACATAAATGTTTTGCTACATCAGAATTTATTCCTAAATAATACTACTTTTTATTTTTATGTAAATAGAAACCTAGATTGTGTATTTCTCTGTGACTTGATTTTTTTTTGCTCAAGTTTATGTATTTGTCATTCAACATTTTTGATGCATGTAGTTCTAGTTTATTTATTTTTCATCCTGTCATTTTTCTCTTGTACTGCTAATGGATAGATTTCTATGTTACTTTTCTTATAGAAATAAAGCTTAGTGCAGTTTTTTTTTTTTTTGAGAAGTTGAAAATAACATGTTTATTTTGTTGAAATGTATGAATCATTAGGGACTTGGGGTGGGAGCAAATAGCAACTTTAAAAAAAATCCTATTTTGGAGCTACTTTGTCCTTATATTGTGTCCTCAAAACAACTTTTCTGAAATACAGTTTTTTATTTTTTATTTATTTATTTATTTATTTTATTATTATTTTTTTATTGTTCTGTTAAACCCCATACATTACATCATTAGTTTTAGATGTAGTGTTCCATGATTCATTGTTTGTGCATAACACCCAGTGCTCCATGCAGAACGTGCCCTCCTCAATACCCACCACCAGGCTAACCCATCCTCCCACTCCCCTCCCCTCTAGAACCCTCAGTTTGTTTTTCAGAGTCCATCGTCTCTCATGGTTCGTCTACCCCTCCGATTCCCCCCCTTCATTCTTCCCCTCCTGCTATCTTCTTCTTCTTTTTTTTTTTTCTTAACATATATTGCATTATTTGTTTCAGAGGTACAGATCTGTGATTCAACAGTCTTGCACAATTCACAGCGCTTACCAGAGCACATACCCTCCCCAGTGTCTATCACCCAGTCACCCCATCCCACCTCTGACTCCAGCAACCCTCAGTTTGTTTCCTGAGATTAAGAATTCCTCGTATCAGTGAGGTCATATTATACATGTCTTTCTCTGTTTGACTTATTTCACTCAGCATAATACCCTCCAGTTCCATCCACGTCGTTGCAAATGGCAAGATCTCATTCCTTTTGATGGCTGTGTAATACTCCATTGTATATATATACCACCTCTTCTTGATCCATTCATCTGTCGATGGACATCTTGGCTCTTTCCACAGTTTGGCTATGGTGGACATTGCTGCTATAAACATCAAGGTGCACGTACCCCTTCGGATCCCTACATTTGTATCTTTGGGGTAAATACCCAGTAGTGCAATTGCTGGATCATACGGTAGCTCTATTTTTCAACTTTTTGAGGAACCTCCATACTGTTTTCCAGAGTGGCTGCACCAGCCTGCATTCCCACCAATAGTGTAGGAGGGTTCCCCTTTCTCCACATCCCCGCCAACATCTGTCATTTCCTGACTTGTTAATTTTAGCCATTCTGACTGGTGTGAGGTGGTATCTCATTGAGGTTTTGATTTGGATTTCCCTGATGCTGAGCAATATTGAGCACTTTTTCATGTGTCTGTTGGCCATTTGGATGTCTTCTTTGGAAAAATGTCTGTTCATGTCTTCTGCCCATTTCTTGATTGGATACTTTGTTCTTTGGGTGTTGAGTTTGATAAGTTCTTTATAGATTTTGGATACTAGCCCCTTATCTGATATGTAAATATCTTCTCCCATTCTGTCGGTTGTCTTTTGGTTTTGTTGACTGTTTCCTTTGCTGTGCAAAAGCTTTTTATCTTGATGAAGTCCCAATAGTTCATTTTTGAGTTCATTTTTGCCCTTGTTTCCCTTGCCTTTGGCGATGTTTCTAGGAAGAAGTTGCTTCGGCTGTGGTCGAAGAGGTTGCTGCCTGTGTTCTCCTTTAGGATTTTGATGGACTCCTGTCTCACATTGAGGTTTTTCAACCATTTGGAGGCTATTTTTGTGTGTGGTGTAAGGAAATGATACGGTTTCATTCTTCTGCATGTGGCTATCCAATTTTGCCAACACCATTTGTTGAAGAGACTGTCTTTGTTCCATTGGACATTCTTTCCTGCTTTGTCAAAGATGAGTTGACCATAGAATTGAGGGTCCATTTCTGGGCTCTCTATTCTGTTCCATTGATCTATGTGTCTGTTTTTGTGCCAGTACCATACTGTCTTGATGATGACAGCTTTGTAATAGAGCTGGAAGTCCGGCATTGTGATGCCACCAGCTTTGCTTTTCTTTTTCAACATTCCTCTGGCTATGCGGGGTCTTTTCTGGTTCCATAGGAATTTTAGGATGATTTGTTCCATTTCTTTGAAAAAAGTGGCTGGTATTTTGATGGGGATTGCATTGAATGTGTAGATTGCTCTAGGTAGCATTGACATCTTCACAATATTTGTTCTTCCAATCCATGAGCATGGAACGTTTTCCCATTTCTTTGTGCCTTCCTCAATTTCTTTCATGAGTATTTTATAGTTTTCTGAGTACAGATCCTTTGTCTCTTTGGTTAGATTTATTCCTAGGTATCTTATGGTTTTGGGTACAATTGTAAGTGGGATCGACTCCTTAATTTCTCTTTCTTCTGTCTTGTTGTTGGTGTATAGGAATGCCACTGACTTCTGTGCATTGATTTTTTATCCTGCCACTTTACTGAATTCCTGTATGAGTTCTAGCAGTTTGGAGTCTTTTGGGTTTTCCACATAAAGTATCATATCATCTGCAAAGAGTGAGAGTTTGACTTCTTCTTTGCCAATTTGGATGCCTTTGATTTCTTTTTGTTGTCTGATTGCTGTGGCTAGGACTTCCAATACTATGTTGAATAGCAGTGATGATAGTGGACATCCCTGCTGCGTTCCTGACCTTAGGGGGAAAGCTCTCAGTTTTTCCCCATTGAGAATGATATTCGCTGTAGGTTTTTCATAGATGGCTTTTATGATATTGAGGTATGTACCCTCTATGTCTATACTCTGAAGAGTTTGGATCAGGAAAGGATGTTGTACTTTGTCAAATGCTTTTTTTGCATCTACTGAGAGGATCATATGATTCTTGTTCTTTCTTTTGTTAATGTATTGTATCACGTTGATTCATTTGCGGATGTTGAACCAACCTTGCAGCCCAGGGATAAATCCCACTTGGTCATGGTGAATAATCCTTTTAATGTGCTTTTAGATCCTATTGGCTAGTATTTTGGTGAGAATTTTTGCATCCATGTTCATCAGGGATATTGGTCTGTAGTTCTCCTTTTTGATGGGGTCTTTGTCTTGTTTTGGGATCAAGGTAATGCTGGCCTCATAAAACGAGTTTGGAAGTTTTCCTTCCATTTCGATTTTTTGGAACAGTTTCAGAAGAATAGTTATTAATTCTTCTTCAAATGTTTGGTAGAATTCCCCTGGGAAGCCATCTGGCCCTGGGCTTTTGTTTGTTGGGAGATTTTTGATGACTGCTCCAATTTCCTTAGTGGTTATAGGTCTGTTCAGGTTTTCTATTTCTTCCTGGTTCAGTTTTGGTAGTTGATACATCTCTAGGAATGCATCCATATCTTCCAGGTTATCAAATTTGCTGGCATAAAGTTGCTCATAATATGTTCTTATAATTGTATTTCTTTGGTGTTGGTTGTGATCTCTCCTCTTTCATTCATGATTTTGTTGATTTGGGTTATTTCTCTTTTCTTTTTGATAAGTCTGGCCAGGGGTTTATCAATCTTGTTAATTCTTTCAAAGAACCAGCTCTTAGTTTCGTTGATCTGTTCTACTGTTCTTTTAGTTTCTATTTCATTGATTTCTGCTCTGAACTTTATTATTTCTCTTTTCCTGCTGGGTTTAGGCTTTATTTGCTGTTCTTTCTCCAGCTCCTTTAGGTGGAGGGTTAGGTTGTGTACTTGAGACCTTTTTTGTTTCTTGAGAAAGGCTTGTATTGCTATATACTTTCCTCTTAGGACTGCCTTTGCTGCATCCCAAAGATTTTGAACAGTTGTGTTTTCATTTTCATTGGTTTCCATGAATTTTTTTAATTCTTCTTTAATTTCCTGGTTGACCCATTCATTCCTTAGTAGGATGCTCTTTAGCCTCCATGTATTTGAGTTCTTTCCGACTTTCCTCTTGTGATTGAGTTCAGTTTCAAAGCATTGTGGTCTGAAAATAGGCAGGGAATGATCCCAATCTTTTGGTACTGGTTGAGACCTGATTTATGACCTAGGATGTGATCTATTCTGGAGAATGTTCCATGGGCACTAGAGAAGAATGTGTATTCCATTGCTTTGGGATGGAATGTTCTGAATATGTCTGTGAAGTCCATTTGGTCCAGTGTGTCATTTAAAGTCTTTATTTCCTTGTTGATCTTTTGCTTAGACGATCTGTCCATTTCAGTGAGGGGGGTGTTAAAGTCCCCCACTATTATTGTATTGGTGTCAATGTGTTTCTTTGCTTTTGTTATTTTTTTTTTTAATTTTTATTTTTTTATTTTATTTTTTTAAAGTTTTTTAATTTTTTGAGAGAGAGAATGAGATAGAGAGAGCATGAGAGGGGGGAGGGTCAGAGGGAGAAGCAGACCCCCTGCTGAGCAGGGAGCCTGATGCAGGACTCGATCCCGGGACTCCAGGATCATGACCTGAGCTGAAGGCAGTCGCTTAACCAACTGAGCCACCCAGGCGCACTGCTTTTGTTATTAATTGCCTTTTATAATTGGCTGCTCCCATGTTAGGGGCATAAATATTTACAATTGTTAGATCATCTTGTTGGATAGACCCTTTAAGGAGGATATAGTGTCCTCCCCATCTCTTATTACAGTCTTTGGTTTAAAATCTAATTTGTCTGATATAAGGATTGCCACCCCAGCTTTCTTTTGGTGTCCATTAGCATGGTAAAAGGTTTTCCACCCCCTTACTTTCAATGTGGGGGTGTCTTTGGGTCTAAAATGAGTCTCTTTCAGACAGCATATTGCTGGGTCTTGTTTTTTAATCCAATCTGATAGGCTGTGTCTTTTGATTGGGGCATTTAGCCCATCTACATTCAGGGTAACTACTGAAAGATAGGAATTTAGTGCCATTGTATTGCGTGTCAAGTGACTGTTACCATATATTGTCTGTGTTCCTTTCTGGTCTATGTTGCTTTTAGGCTCTCTCTTTGCTTAAAGGACCCCTTTCAAGATTTCTTGTAGGGCTGGCTTCGTGTTTGCAAATTCCTTTAGTTTTTGTTTGTCCTGGAAGCTTTTTATCTCTTCTTCAATTTTCAATGACAGCCTAGCTGGATATAGTATTCTTGGCTGCATATTTTTCTCCTTTAGTGCTCTGAATATATCCTGCCAGTCCTTTCTGGCCTGCCAGGTCTCTGTGGATAGGTCTGTTGCCAATCTAATGTTTCTACCATTGTAGATTACATATCTCTTCTCCGAGTCACTTTCAGGATTTTCTCTTTGTCTCTGAGACTTGTAAGTTTTACTATTAGATGTCGGGGAGTTGACCTATTTTTATTGATTTTGAGAGGGGTTCTCTGTGCTTCCTGGATTTTGATGCCTGTTTCCTTCCCCAAATTAGGGAAGTTCTCTGCTATAATTTGCTCCATTATACCTTCTGCCCCTCTCTCTCTTTCTTCTTCTTCTGGGTTCCCAATTATTCTAATGTTGTTTCATCTTATGGTATCGCTTATCTCTCGAATTCTGCCCTCGTGATCCAGTAGCTGTTTATCTCTCTTTTTCTCAGCTTCTTCATTTTCCATCATTTGGTCTGCTATATCACTGATTCTCTCTTCTGCCTCATTTATCCTAGCAGTTAGCACCCCCGTTTTTGATTGCACTTCATTAATAGCCTTTGAGATTTCAACTTGGTTAGATTTTGGTTCTTTTACTTCTGCAGAAAGGGTTTCTCTAACTTCCATGCTTTTTTCAAGCCCAGCTAGTATCTTTAAAGTGATGATTCTGAACTCTAGATCTGACATCGTACTAATGTCCGTATTGAGTAGGTCCCTGGCAGTCAGTACTCCCTCTTGTTCTTTTTGTTGAGGTGATTTTTTCCGTCTTGTCATTTTGTGCAGAAGAGAATAGATTAATGAGAGAACAAAATGCTAACAGGGTAACAACATCCCCAGAAAATATACTCTATGCAAATCAGAAAAGATCTGAAGCAGGGGGATAAGAAAGGGAAAGAGAGAAAAAAGAAAAAGAAAAAAGAAGGAAAAGAAAAAGATAAATACAAACAAAAACAAACAAAACAAACAAAAAAACAGAATATGATCAAATATGATCAGGCTGGTACATAGACCGGTGCCACACACTAGATTTTGGGTGTATTTTGGTCTGTTAGAAGAAAGTGCCTCCCAAAATTTTAAAGAAAGAAAAACTTATAAATGTACAAAAATAAGGGTTGATAGGATGAAGGGATGGAATATGACTGTCAAGATGGAAATTATAAAAAAATTTTATGAAAGGATTTGATAAGTTGTTTGAAAAAAGAAAGAAGAGGATTTAAAAAAAAAAAAGGGAGCGAATGTGATCAGGCAGGGGAGTAGAAAAAATCCATACACTAGAGATTTAGGGTATATTTTGATCTGTTAGAAGAAATTATCTCAAAAAAAATTTTTTTTTAAGATTTTATTTATTTATTTATTTGAGAGAGAGAGAGAGAGAGAGAAACAGCATGAGAGGGGATAGGGTCAGAGGGAGAAGCAGGCTCCCTGCCGAGCAGGGAGCCGTTGCGGGACTCGATCCCGGGACTCCAGGATCATGACCTGAGCCGAAGGCAGCCGCATAACCAACTGAGCCACCCAAGGCGCCCCTCAAAATTTTAAAGAGAAAACAACTTATATATATATGCCAAAAATACAGGTAACTACTATGAAGGGATAGAATATGACTCTAAAATGAAAAATAAAAAAAATTTTTTTTTTAAAAGGGATTGGTAAGATGTTGGTTGAAAAAGGGAAAAAGAAAAATTCAAAAAAAAAACAAGAAAAAAGACAGTTAACAAAAAAATTAACTTTGAAAGACTAAAGAATCATGGTAAAAAAAGCCATGAATTCTATGTGTAGTATTCCCCTACCGCTGGAGTTCTGCCATTCTCATTGATCGGTAAACTTGGTCTTGGCTGGCTGTTCTCGCTGATCTTCTGGGGGAGGGGCCTGTTGCCGTGGTTTCCAAAAGTCTTTGCCCGAGGCGGAATTGCCTCACCCTTGCCCGGTCCGGACTAAGTAATCTGCTCCGGTTTGCTCTCCGGAGCTTTTGTTCCCTTCAAGCTTTCCGTACAGCTTGGGAGGCCGAGAGTGAAAATGGCGGCCTCCCAATCTCCGCCCCAGAGGAGCCGAGAACTCGGGACCCCGCTCCTCAGTGAGCCCCCAGAGAAAAGCTGCCAGTCACTCCCGTCTCTCTGGTCTCTGGCCACACTCGTGCTCACCCGGCCTGTGACCTCGCATTTCTATCTCTGGCACCCGACCCCATGTGGAGTCTCCAAACCCAGCAGATTCCTGCGGTGCGCTCCCGCACTTCTCCTCCCGGGGGAAGAAGGTGAGTCTCCTGGATCTGCCGCTTGTTGTGTCCCTGTTGGAGGAGCAGGGGCCCAACTGTGCCCCGGATCACGGTTTATGGCAACCCTGAGCTGAGAGCCCATGCCTGGTCTCCGTCTCTGCAGCCGGCTTCCCTGCTCCAATACCTGGGAGCTCTGCCACACTCAGGCACCCCCGGTCTTTCTGTGACCCCGAGGGTCCTGAGACCATACTGTCCTGGAGGGTTCCACCCCCCACTTGCCACCAGAGTGACGTCCCTCAGCGGAGCAGACTTCTAAAAGTTCCGATTTTGTGGTCCGTGGTTCTATCACTTGCCAGAAGCGGCCGATGGAGGCCCCTCCCCCGCCGTCTATCCTCCCGAATATCACCTCGGATTCACTTCTCTGCACGTCCTACCTTCCAGAAAGTGGTCGCTTTTCTGTTCAGAGAGTTGTTGCTATTCTTTTCTTCGATCTCCTGTTGAGTTCATAGGTGTTCAGATTGGTTTGATCCCTATCCAGCTGAATTCCTTTTTTTTTTTTTTTTTATCCAGCTGAATTCCTGAGAGGAGATGAAATCCAGGTCTCCTACTCCTCCACCATCTTGCTCCTCCCCTTCAAGCTTAGTGCAGTTTTATCTGCATTTTTAGAATTGCTTATTTTAGTGCATCTTTGCACTGTAATATAACAATTTTCCAAAGTGATTATACTTATATACGCACTCACTAAGATGGTCATTTGGGGCACCTGGGTGGCTCAGTTGGTTAAGCATCTGCCTTCTGCTCAGGTCATGATCTCAGGTTCCTGGGATCAAGCCCTGTGTTGGCTTCTTGCTCAGTGGGGAGTCTGCTTCTTCCTCTCCCTCTGCCTGCCTGCCACTTCCCCTGCTTGTGCTCTCTCTCTTGCCGTCTCTCTCTCTGTCAAATAAATAAATAAACTCTTAAAAAAAAACTAAGATGCTCATTAAAATGGAAATTTTAATGGGTAGTTGAACATCACATAACATAACATAAAAGAAAATCACTAAACTGTGAAATAGATTTGATGTAAAAAATAGGAATTCAGTTTAAATGCTAAAGAGATAGAAAATATTAATGAGAATGTTCAATTTGCCTGTGATAAAAATTATAGAAGGACAAATTCGAAAAAATGAAGAAAAGGTAATATTCAAATAGATGAAGTTTGAGAATTTTCATAAACTGATGAAGGCAATAAATCCTTAAATTCAATAAAAGGGAAAATTCTAACATTCTTATGATAATTAAAATAATACTCCACCAAGACATAATATGGGGAATCTACAGACCATCAGAGACAAAGTAATATCTTAATTAGCCAAAATCAGAAGACAAAAAAAACAAAACAAAACAAAAACTACTTGGAAGACACAATCAGGAATTATTAGAGAACAAAGACATTAGAATAGTGCCTTTAAAGTGCCAAGGAAGAGTAACAGCTCACCTGGAAACTTGTTCTGATTCAAGCCACCATTCCTTTATAAGGATAAAATAAAAGCATTTTGAAAAAACAAAGAGAAAGAGAAACTTTACTACTCCCTGAATCTTGCTAAATAAAC
Organism: Mirounga leonina; assembly: GCF_011800145.1. NCBI lineage: Eukaryota > Metazoa > Chordata > Mammalia > Carnivora > Phocidae > Mirounga > Mirounga leonina. The sequence continues at coordinate 18,111,801 of NW_023270380.1, read as the reverse complement.
TTGTAGAGAAGTCTTCATGAAGAAAGAAATAAGAAACAAGTAAAAATAAACAGTGGCAATGAAATTAGTGACAAATGGATGTCTCCATAGAAGTTATGATTTAAAAAAATGACAAAGAAGAAGTTTGAGTAATTTAGAAATAAGGTGGGAAAAAATAATAGATAACAATAAAAGCATAGTCAATGAGAAAAACAAAGTTGGACTTCATTAGAATTTTTAGAAAAAACTTCTGCTCTATGTAACATACTATTAAGAGAATGAAAAGACAAGCCAAAGACTAGGAGATAATATTTTCAAATATATATCTGATAAATAACTTATATTCAAAATATAAAAAGAACTTTTAAAACTAAACAATAAGAAAACAGATAACTCAATTTAAAAATGGGCAAAAGATAGGAACAGACATCTAACTAAAGGTGATATACAGATGGCAAATATTTCTTTCTCTTTTGGTCTTTTTTGAAAATTGATGGTACAAGGATTTTTTTAATGGTTGCTTTATTTTACAATTTTTGTTATTAAAGTATATCTGATACTAAATGTTAAATTAGCTTCAGGTGTACAACATAGTGATTCAATAATTCTATACATTATGCTATGCTCATAAGTGTAGTTACCATACGATATTACCATATGATGTTATTACAATATTACTGACTATAATCTCTATGCCCTGCTCTTCATCTCCATAACTTATTTATTTTATAACTGGAAATCTGTCCCCATTAATCCTCTTTACCTATTTTGCCCTTCCCACCATCCACCTCCCCTTTGGTAACCTGTAGTTTGTTCTCTGTATTTATGAATTTACTTGATTTTGTTTGTTTGTTTAGATTACACATATAAGTGAAATCATATCATATTTGTCTTTTTATGTCTGACTTATTTCACTTAGTATGAAATACTGTGCCCTCTCGTTCTATTCATGTTGTTGCAAATGGCAAGATCTCATTCATTTTTATGATTGAGTAATACTCCATTATATATATATCTCTATCTATTTATCTATCTATCATCTATCTAGATATATATCACATATTCTCTATCATTTATCTATCGATGGACACTTAGGTTGCTTCCATATCTTGGGTATTGTAAATAATGCTACAGTGAACATAGGGGTGCATGTATGTTTTCAAATTAGTGGTTTCATTTTATTTGGGCAAATACCCACTAGTGGAATTGCTGAATTATATGGTATTGCTATTCTTAATTTTTAATGAAGTTTTATAATGTTTTCCATTCTGAATACATCAGTTTACATTTCCACCAACAGAGCACAAGTGTTCTCCACATCTCGCTCACACTTGTTATTTCTTGTCTTTTTGATGCTATCCATGTGACTGGTATGAGGTGATATCTCATTGTGGTTTTGATTTGTATTTTCCTGATGATTAGTAATGTTGGGCACCTTTTTTATGTCCCATTGGCCATCTGTATGTCTTCTTTGAAAAACTGTCTATTCAGGTCCCCTGCCTATTTTAATCAGATGATTTGGGTTTGTTGGTATTAAGTTATATAAGCATTTGTGTATTTTGGATAGTAACCTATTATCAGATATATCATTTATAAATATCTTCCCCCATTCAGTAGATTGCCTTTTATTTTGTCATTGTATTCTTTGCTGCACAAAAGCTTTTTATTTTGGTGTAGTCCCAATTGTTAATATTTGCTTTTGTTTCCCTTGCCTGAGGAGACATAGTCATAAATATGTTAAGGCTGATGTCCAAGAGATCACTGCTTATGTTTTCTTTTATGAGTTTTATGGTTTCAAGTCTCACGTTTAGATCTTTAATCCATTTTGAGTTTATTTTTGTGTATGGTAAAAGAAAGTGTTCCAGTTTCATTCTTTTGCATGTAGCTGTCCAATTTTCCCAACACCATTTATTGAAGACACTGCCTTCCCCATTGTGTATTCTTGCCTTCTTTGTCATAGATTAATTGACCATAAAAGTGTGGGTTTATTTCTGGGCTCTCTATTCTGTTCCATTGATTTATGTGTCTGTTTTTGTGCCAGTATGACACTGTTTTGATTATTACAGCTTTGAAGTATATCTTGAGATCTGAGATTGTTTTGTTCTTTTTAAAGATTGTTTTGGCTGGGCGCCTGGGTGGCTCAGTCAGTTAAGCGTCTGCCTTCGGCTCAGGTCATGATCCTGGAGTCCCGGGATCGAGTCCCGCATCAGGCTCCCTGCTCTGCGGGGAGCCTGCTTCTCCCTCTGCCTCTCTCTCTCTCTCTGTGTGTCTGTCATGAATAAATAAATAAAATCTTTTAAAAAAAATTATTTTGGCTATTTGGGGTCTTATGTGGATTTATACCAATATTAGGGTTATTTGTTCTAGTTTTGTGAAAAATGCTGTGGTACTTTGATAAGGATTGCATTAAATGTGTAGATTGCTTTGCATGAGCATGGAATCTTTCTGTTTGTGTCATTTTCAGTTTCCTTCCTCAATGTTTTATATTTTCACAGTACAAGTCTTTCACCTTTTTGGTTAGGTTTATTTCTAGGTAATTTATTATTGGGTTGTTTTCTTAATTTCTCTTTCTGGTACTTCATTATTAATGTATAGAAACAACAGATATCTGTAAATTAAATTTGTATCCTTCAACTTTACTGAATTCATGTATTAGTTCTAATAGTTTTTGGTGGGGCGCCTGGGTGGCTCAGATGGTTGAGCATCTGCCTTCGGCTCAGGTCATGATCCCAGGTTCCTGGGATCGAGTCCCGCATCAGGATCCCTGCTCAGTGCAGAGCCTGCTTCTCCCTCTCCCTCTGCCATTCCCTCTGCTTGTGCTCTTCTATCTCTCTGTCAAATAAATAAAAAATCTTAAAAAGAAATAGTTTTTGGTGGAGTCGTTAAGGTTTTCTGTATATAGTATAATGTCATCTGCAAACAGTGACAGTTTTACTTCTTCCTTACCAATTTGGATGCCTTTTATTTCTTTTTTTTTGTCTGATTGCTGAGGCTTTACCTACTTTATTGCACTGGGCAAGGTTTGCTCCCCATGCTCTTGAGAGGCCCAGCTGCAGCTCTCACTGGCTTGTTGGTCGACAGAGCTGGTACCCAGCCTAGTTGTCTGCAATTCACATCTCTGCCACAGGTGCAGGTACTCTGCCCAGCCAGGTAAGAGGCCCAACTCCAGGAACTGTGGGTGTGTGATTGGATGGGGTTAGCTCCTCCTTCACACAGGGCAGGAGTCACTTTGGAGTGGTGCTGGTCTTGGCAGGGGCTGCCTGCCAAGTGTGGTGGTGCAGAAACTGCTTTGGAGAGCTGCCAAGGTGGGCAAGTGAGGTGGGGCTGGCCTGCAGGGGGCTGCCAGGGCAAGGCGTGTGGTGCTAGCAAGGTAGATGGGAGTGTTACTGCTGGCTCCAGCAAGCGCCCAGCTCTCTAGGCTAGGGCAGGGTGAGGAAAATGGCACCTGTCAGCGATTTTGTTCCTGAAGAAATCTCCTGCAGGTCCTTGCCCTTCTGGCACATGATCTAAGATTAGTCAATAAGTCTCCTTCACATATGCCCTGTGCTCTTTTGATATTGCTGCTTCTGTCCTGTGTATCAGGCAGAGTTATTATTATGCTGGCTCTTTAAGGGCAGGGGCTTGGTTTCCTTTTGCCCTCCAGCTTTTGCTGAATTACACCTGTTGATTTTTAAAGTACCAGAGTTAAGCCCCATTGGTTTTCAAAGCCACACATTATAGGGCGTTGTCTTTTCAGCACTGGTCTGCTCCATGAGGGGTTTGGTTCTTTCTCTGCTCTGTTTTGTGAATTATGTCCCATTTGTGGTTAGTCACACTAGGAGATTGGTTCCCATCTCCCACACTTTTTGATGTGGCCTTCTTTGTTTGACTAGCTGTGGAAGATCTGTTCTGCCAAGTCTTCCTTCAGGTCATGTTCAGGGTTAATTGCATAGATGTAGATGGTGCCTTGGTATGTCTGTGGAACAAGGTGAGCTCAGGATCCTCCTACTTCTCAACCTTAAGCCTCTCTCCTAAAATTGTGTTTAATATAACACATGTTTATGAGACAAGGCCAGGTGTATGTAAAGGTGGGGATAGATACATATACATGAAGATTTATTTGTTTATGTGTTATATATGCATGGAGAAAAGTATGAAAGGATAAATACTAGGTTTAAAAAATTAATTGCAGCTGAACAATTTAAGAGAAAGAAGTCAGAGAAGAAAAAACAAATGAACTCTACAAAAATGTAATATTATATGAGGCTAATTTATAGGCTATAATTACATATTTATTTATATTTTATATTAGCTTATAAATCCATTTAAAATAAAATTTTAAAAAGAAAGAAAACATTGAATTGTTAAAAATTAGATATTTTTTATTAAAATCTCTGGTTTGCATTTATTAAATGTTTTAAAATCTAAGCTAAAATTTGCATTTGTGGATTAAGAGATGTGCAGAATAGATAAGGTTCTTTATGACATGTTTTAGAATACTAGAATAGTGAACAATGAAATACCATTGTTAAGTGGACAAAAATTCCAAGATATAATTTATTTACATGAAGAAAATATATGGGCATAATATATGCAATATATATTATCAAAACACATACCAAATGTTTATCTCTTCTAGTCATGGAATGGGAATGAGTTAGTTGTAAAGAGACATTGTCCTAATTTCCTCGATACACATGGCTAATGCTCAATTATTTACAGTGATATGTTAATATATTACTTGTAAATTTTAAAAGGAATTGTGTATAAAAGAGAGAGCCTAGATATTAAGTCTGAGGGCTGGGAAACAATAACCTTTCTTATCAGTACTAACAAATTAAAGCTGTAAGGTTGCATATTTTTTCTATGAGGTTCAAGTAAGCTTTTGTATTATAATAGCAAAAATGTGTGGACAAGTGTATTTTTTCTTCTGATTTTTTCCTCTTAGAAAACACAAAGTAAAATTAAATAAAAATGTGCATGTCTACAGCCCTGCTCAGCGATGATCTTGGGAACTCTGCAAACTCCTCCGTGTGACATACAGGACTTGCCAGATTTGGACTCAAGTTAACCTGACAGCCACACACAAGACACTCCATTCTCACCTGGCTGTTTCTACCTTCTTATCTCCTGCAACATATTGCACATACTCAGTCACTTAGTCTTATTTATTATGTCTTTAATTTGGAATCTCTTCTTGTTTACCTGCTGAAATACTCATCAACTGTGGAGCCCACCTGGGTCACTTCCATCATTACTCAGACTCTTCAGAGAGTCTGGTAACCTCCTCTCCCTTGCACAGTCACACACTTCGTCTTCTCTTACAGATAATTGTGCATATTTCAGTCTCTACCACTAGACTCTGTTTTCTTTATGGCAGAGGTTACATCTTACTTATTACTGAATCTCTCTGTGCTCATAGAAAAAGACCACTCCACAACACATGTTGGAGTGACCTGAAAGTAACTGTGAGATGTTCGCACTTCACGGTGTCCCACAGCACTGATCTTACAAGAAAATTGGTGATGATAGGTGGTGATTTCCTGAAATTTCTTAATGCCACATTGTCACAGATGAAATGTGAGTTATGGTTAACTTTTAGGCAGTAATGCAAAGAGTGTTTCAAAATAATCTCCAAACATATGTAATTTGCAGTGTAATATCAAAGATGATTAATTGGGGATATATCCTGTAAAAATATTTTCAGATAGCACTCTGTTAATAGCTTTTACTCAACTAGATACTAAACTAAAAGTTCTATTTCATCTGCACTGCTATGTATCATTTCTCATCTTTTTTTCTGACACCAATGTTCATATTTATATAACTCTTTTTAGTTATGCTGTAGAATGAAAATGCCCACACTTTTTTTTTTTTTTATTGGATAAGGAAGGAATAAGGGAAGACAGTTGCCTGGAAAATAGAGACTGTAGGTCAGAGTGGAAAGATTCTGCTCTAAGGAGATAAGTCCTGGAACAATGGATCAGTCATGGGAGGGAAGGTGTAGTCCAACACTTCGAATGAGAAATAAAGAATTTCTGGTTTACTGTGAAAGTTACATGTCTTGTGAATGATTGTAGATGATATGTCCTACCCTAAATTGATTCATTAAAAAAAAGAACTGGTTGAAATTCATTATGTACCAGGCTTCAGTGATATAGCAAATAGTCATTCAAGAATCTCTTGTCTCTCACCTTGTTAGATAAGAGTCATACCTATTTTCTCTTACTAACTATCCATAAATGAGATTGAGAAACTCAGGATATTATAAAAGAACATAAAGGTCTCATAGTGAAAACACACCTAGGAGATGAACATGGTAAAGTCAAAGGTTGTGAATAGTTTGGTAAAACTTTATCACCTGTATTGAAAAACAAGCTCAAAACACGGTACAGCAATGCTGAGCTATTAATATCATTTTCGTATGAGATGGACCACCTATTGTATAATATATATATCACTTATTACATGGAGCAAGAATATCTACATTAACAAATATGTCAAAAATTATGTATAGAAAGCTAGTATGTGTGTGTGTATACATACACACACACACTCTCTCTTAGCTTATATATCATAATATCATATATTTTATATATGTAATAGAAATCTAGTATATAATTTATCTTATATATATAAGCTAAGAGAGTGTTTATGTATGAAAGTATATGTACTTACTATAGTATAGTATAGTATAGTTCTATATAATATATAAATATTTTATATATGTATATCACATATACATATACATACATATATATATATATACTAAGAGACTGTTTTTCTAGAATAAGCCTGACTTGGCTTGGCTCAAAATTCTACTCTTAATTATCAAGTAGTAAACTATACTTGTATCTCTTGAATACAGAAATTGCCTTGAAGCTCTCTCAGAATTGTTCTTTGTAGGAATATAGATTAGGGATAATAGCAAATGTATACAATGATAGTATGAATGAATGAATTTATACATGTAAAGCAGCTGGCTCAGTAGTTGGAATTTGAGAATGTTCAATAAATATTAAGTATACAGAGATATGATGTATAGTATTTAATCGAGAAATGCAAGTATTATAGATTCACACTTTAATATGTTTAAAATGATAAAACACATCATTTAATTATAGATTTTGGAAACAGAGAAATTTAAGGATAACTTGACATGTGTCTTCTCCCCCAGTTTGCAAACACAGGACATAAAAAAATCCTTCATGTAAGGTGATTATAATTAAACCAGAAATTATTCTTGATCCTGAAAGAATTAGGATCATAATTTACATTGTTTTTTTCATAGTTGATCAAATTTCATCTCTTATGAAAATTAACTTTGTTTTGTAAATGAAAAGCCCACTTTTTTTCGTGCCAAGAGAATCCAAGTTCCTTGATTTACCATCTTCCAAGTAGGAGATGATTGAAAGGGCTCCAGAACAAAGAATATAAGCATTGTATGGTACATTCATGCTTCGTTTTACAGAGCAGATATTGTTTGTAAATGTGTCATACAGTCATTGAACTACACAAGTAAAACATTACTTTTTAGTTGAAATATCTACTATTAAAGGAAATAGCTTCAAATTTGAATGTGAGTCAGTTAAAATTCCCATTCTTAGTGGACGCCTGAGAATTCTGTATGGAAAGAGTGACAGGTGATCATAAAGCATTCTGAAGTGCCGGGAGGAGTCTTCTTTCTGCAGTGCGATAGGTACACATGTCATCATCCACACACTGGAAAGAATGTGTTTCAGACTCCGTACTATTTCTAGTGGTGGGGTCATGGAACACATACATGTTTGTTTGATAAGCTTTTATCTTTCCTCGGACCACCTCTTATCACATGATAGCTTCATTTACAGGAATTTTCTTGATTTTTTTTCTGACAAAAATTTAAAACATTAATCTATATACATTCAAAATCTTGCTTGTATTTGTGAGAACTGTAATCTTATAATATTGCTCCTAAAATACGATTAAAAGGGGAAGACCCCCTGGGAAAATGCTCAAGGACAAATAGAATCAACTAGACAATAGATATTTCCACAAAATAAAGGGAAATAGTACCGTTTTGTTCTGTAGAAACGTAGCTGAAATCAGGACAGAAATATAACTGGGTGCATTTTACTTTAAATTCCTGTCAAGTCTTTTCTTGTGCTACAATTCCTCTAAACATACAAATCTCATTGCCTTATTCCTAGGTAGCAATATTATGGGATTGTCATCCTTGAGGGATAGATAACTGTGCTGGGAGGGATTTGGCAAGACTCATGGAAAGCAAAGTTGACTTCACTTGAGAATGTTTAGTCCGTTTAAAAACTGGAACATTGTAAAATGTCTGTGCTACTCAAAGCAATCTATACCTTCAATGCCATCCCGATCAAAATTCCAATGACATTTTTCAGAGTGTTGAACATATAATCCTAAAATTTGTATGTAATCAGAAAAGACCCCGAATCACCAAGGAAATGTTGAAAAAGAAAAACAAAGCTGGGGGCATCACATTGCCCGATTTCAAGCTATACTACAAAGCTGTGATCACCAAGACAGCATGGTACGGGCACAAAAACAGAGATATAGACCAATGGAACAGAATAGAGAACCCAAATATGGACCCTCAACTCTATGGTCAAATAATCTTCAACAAAGCAGGAAAAAACATGCAATGGAAAAAAGACAGTCTCTTTAATAAATGGTGCTGGGAAAATTGGACAGCCACATGCAGAAGAATGAAACTCAACCATTCTCTTATACCATTCACAAAGATAAACTCAAAGTGGATGAAAGACCTCAATGTGAGATAGGAATCCATCAAAATCCTAGAAGAGAACATAGGCAGTAACCTCTTTGACACACGCCCACAGCAACTTCTTTCAAGATACATCTCCAAAAGCTAGTGAAACAAAGCAAAAATGAAGTTTTGGGACTTCATCAAGATAAAAAGCTTCTGCACAGCAAAGGAAACAGTCAACAAAACAAAGAGGCAACCCAAAGAATGGGAGAAGATAATTTGCAAATGACACTGAAGATAAAGGGCTGGTATCCAAGATCTATAAAGAACTTCTCAAACTCAACACCCAAAAAACAAATGATCAAGTCAAAAAGTGGACAGAAGACATGAAAAGACACTTCTCTGAAGAAGACGTACAAATGGCTAACAGACACATGAAAAATGTTCATCATCATTAGCCATCAGGGAAATCCAAATCAAAACCACATTGAGATACCACCTTACACTAGTTAGAATGGCAAAAATGGACAGGGAAAGGAACAACAAATGTTGGAGAGGTTGTGGAGAAAGGGGAACCCTCTTACACTGTTGGTGGGAATGCAAGTTGGTACAGCCACTTTGGAAAACAGTGTGGAGGTTCCTCAAAAAATTAAAAATAGAGCTACCCTATGGCCCAGCAATTGCACTCCTGGGTATTCACCCCAAAGACACAGATGTAGTGAAAAGAAGGGCCATATGCACCCCAATGTTCCTTGCAGCAATGTCCACAATAGCCAAACTGTGGAAAGAGCCGAGATGCCCTTCAACAGAGGAATGGATAAAGAAGATGTGGTCCATATACACAATGGAATATTACTCAGCCATCAGAAAGGATGAATACCCAACTTTTACATCAACAGGGATGGGACTGGAAGAGATTATGCTAAGTGAAATAAGTCAAGCAGAGACAGTCAATTATCATGTGGTTTCACTTATTTGTGGAACATAAGGAATAGCATGGAGGACATTAGGAGAAGGAAGGGGAAAATGGGGGGGGGGAAGTGGAGGGAGAGATGAACCATGAGAGACTGTGGACTCTGAGAAACAAACAGGGTTTTAGAGGAGAGTGAGAGGGGGAATTGGTTAGCCTGGTGGTGGGTATTAAAGAGGGCACGTTCTGCTTGGAGCACTGGGTGTTATACGAAAACAACGGATCGTGGATCACCACATCAAAAACCAATGATGTATTGTATGGTGACTAACATAACATAATAAAATTTAAAAAATAAATAAATAAAAACTGGAACATTTGTTTCAGATTTCCCCAGAGCTCAATATCTTTCCTATCAAGGATAAATTTCTAAATATAGGGCAGACATTCTCATTACAGAGCGCTCACTGCCAGTATATCCTTCATAATGCAATTATAGGAAAACATTTTCTGTATTCTGTGGTAAGCAATGTGTAAACATTATTCCACTGGTAGAAATTGTGATATTATCAGGATTTTTGTTGTTTATGGACTATTTACATTGCCTTTATTGGTGCACACAATTCTATAATAACAGTGTGCTGGATAGATTATGTGGAACACACACATAACTTGCTAAAATAGAAATAATCAGCTAATTCATTCAGGAAAACCTTCCAAAATTTTAACTGAGAGTCCACTGTAAATAGATTTATACCTATTCTTAAAGGACAAACATTTTTACTTCTTGCTCTCAACAGCTTGACCCTCTGACTAACATTTAATAAATGCACAAAGAAAACTGCATTTACATTGAGAAGTTGGACTTGAATAGTAATGGATCCCAAGTTCTTCTTTCCTCTCAGGAAACATGGATCCACCTGCTAAAGTCTATATCTGATATGAATTTTTTACAGTGTCATTTTAGCCAGGAAAGATATTTTTTTAAAAATGAGCATATCTCTGGTGAGACATTTCTTTTTTTTTTTTTCCCAAAGATTTATTTATTTATTTATTTGAGAGAGAGAGAGAGAGGGCACACAAGCAGAGGGAGGGGCAAAGGGAGAGAGAATCTCAAACAGACTCCCCACTGAGCATGGGGCCCGAGCAGGGCTCGATCCCACAACTATAAGATCATGACCCTGAGATCATGACCTGAGCCAAAATCAAGAGTTGGTTATTTAACCGGCCGAGCCACCCAGGTGCCTCCCTGGTGAGACATTTCTTATATAACTTAGGCATCATGGAAGGCAAAGTTCTAAAGATCATGAAACAAGATGGGAGATCATTACATTATTCTGTTGACGAGAAACTCTTATCTATTGACATTGAGGTGTTCAGTTTTGAATTCTTTTTGTTTGAGACACATTACGGAGTTGTATATTCTAGCTATATTGATATAGTTTAGCCAAGAGCAAGAGTTAAATAATTGATTGGATATTTATGTCAAATATAAATGTGTTTGTTTGTGTGTGTATTTATGTTTGTATTCCTTGATATTTATTCCTTGATACATGGCATCACTCCTAATCTTAAATTTTCATATAGTTTAAAAAACATAGTTATATGTTAACCTCTTAGAAAAAAACATTAGCAATTTTTAAATTTCATGAAGGCAGTTGATTTTTCTAAGACCTATAAATATTAGAAGGATGGGGGGAAATACACAGCATAACCTGCTTACACTGATTGATGATCCCGTTTCCACACAGAAGGCAATAGGTGGAAAGTTAGAAAGGACGAGATGGTACCTTTGTACCAAAAATGCACCTTTGTAATCCAGTACAAGCTATGCTGTCTTCTCTTGGTATTTGTAATCTTTATTCCCTTTCTGGATACCATTCCCTCATATTCAACAAAGCTTGATGATGGAGGGAGGTGTGAAGACAAAACAATGTTCCTTCTACCTTGTTCTCTGGAAAACTACCAGCAATTTTGTGAGTAAATTCCTACAGTGAGTTAGTGCTTCACAGAATTCCATGCAATTCCACTTTCTGTTTGAACTAAATAATTTGTATTGTGCAAACAATTATTTATCATGAAATAAACACATATGTGAATTGAAAAAATTAAATTTCAAAACATCTTGAAAATTTAATAATGAAAACTAAGTAGGCATTTTTTTTTTTTTTTGACAGAGAGAGAGAGACAGCAAGAGAGGGAACACAAGCAGAGGGAGTGGGAGAAGGAGAAGCAGGCTTCCCTGCTGAGCAAGGAGCCCGATGCGGAGCTTGACCAGGACCCTGGGATCATGACCTGAGCAGAAGGCAGATGCTAAACGGCTGAGCCACCCAGGTGCCCCACTAAGTAGGCATTTTTAAAAAAGAATGTGAAGAAAAGTAGAACAGCAGACTATTCACTCAGTGGGCCCAGCTTTGGTTGTTTCATGCTTGTGGTGTTACCTTTTATGTGTGAAATTTGATGTGATGGAAAAGAACTTTTAAATGAAGCAATTCAGCAAAATCTTTATTTTGAGTTGTTATTAAAGAAAGGTGTGGAATATATAATATTTAAAGGGGTTCATTTATATTCAAGTCACAGTTGTAGACTCATTCTTTTTAAAAATAAATGAGTGAATTGTATGAAAAATTTGTATGATTATGTTTACATAGTGGGGTTTTTTTTCTTTTCTTTTTTTTAAGATTTTATTTTTAAGTAATGTCTGAACCCCATGTGGGGCTCGTATTCACAACTCCAAGAACAAGAGCCACGTGATCCTCTGGCTGAGCCAACAGGGCACCCCAACATAGTGTTTTTAATGATATTTCAGCATGTTTCTAATATAGAATGACTTATTTTGCCATGCTCTCTTACTACTTTAATACTAAGGTGAACTTTAGTTTTCTTTCCAGCCATCACCATTGCAATGAGTACTTCTGAGTAAATTATGATCTGTTTGCCAACTGAAACTGGGTGCAACTGTGCCACACCAATAGTCCTGATTTGCCACTGAGGTTAGGGACATACCACTTTCTAAAATCCAAGGACACAAGTGACTTCTACTCAACCTCTCCAAGAAATTTTGAAGCTGGTGAAGAAAGATTTACTATAACATTGTGCCTTCTTTTATTGCTTTACTACTTTTGCCCCTCCTGATTGGGGATTCCTCTTCTTAACACACTTCCCCAAAACTCTACTGTTTAAAATTCAGCATTTGTATCATTTCTTGAGGAAGATTTCCATAATTCCATCCAATCTTTAGGCTATCGTAGTGATTTGTGTATACATCTGTCACTGTGTATTTATAGGTTCATTTAGAAATTTGTATAATTATCTTCCTTTAATATTTCCATCTAGGTTCTTGACAGCAGAGACTCCATTTCATCCATCATGTGTGTCCTCTGCCCTTAGTGTAGTCACAGGCACAAAGCTAGTACTCAGTATGCATGTGTATATGAATGAAAATATTCCAGGTAGCACTAATTTTCCATGTTCCTTCAGCAAACCAATCACCTTTATGACTGTCTTGCTCTTCCATTGGATTTGTTAATTACATTCTTCAATTCTTTCTCTGGTCTAGGACTTTTCATATCTCCTATATATTGCTTTCCCTACAGTAAACTATGGAAATTCATTGCAATTACAAACCCTAGTGCACTGTTATCTGACAAATTAATTATCTTACCAATGGTAGTTAAATAAAAATTTCTGCTTTTAATGTATTTTTGAATTCTTACTGGAAACTGAAATTTATTTATTTATTTATTTATTTATTTATTTATTTATTTATTTATTTGACAGAGAGAGACACAGCGAGAGAGGGAACACAAGCAGGGGGAGTGGGAGAGGGAGAAGCAGGCTTCCTGCCGAGCAGAGAGCCTGATGTGGGGCTCGATCCCAGGACCCCGGGATCATGACCCGAGCCGAAGGCAGACGCTTAATGACTGAGCCACCCAGGCGCCCCCTGAAATATCATTTTAATGAAAGAGTCTATGTTAAGGGAAAAATGTATGCCCTAGTGGAAGGTAGTCATTTAGTGCTGCTGAGAATACTCTCCTGAAATCACAAGAAATCTTTTTACTCCCAGGCAGTGACCCTAAAGAAGTTAAGTAACCTCTCCTTTTATCTGAAGCAAGGCAATTGGATTTAATGCTCCCTAGTGTTCCTTCCATTTCTAATATTATATGCAAACAAAGCTGTCCTTTTGGTATTCCTTTGGGATTTATGAAAGTTCGTATCAGTGATTCTATGCTAACCCTTCCAGTATTTAATTTATTCCATTCTCTGGCAAAGCTAAGATTTCCTTTTGCTTTCAAGCTGCTTTTTATAGCTAGAAAGTTATGAAAAACATGATCTTGTATTAAGCCTGACAAATTCAAACCTATTTTAACTGGGTATTTCTTTGTCTAAGAAGTATAAACATTTCCATGGGGGTTCAGTTTCTTAGAAGTCAATAAAGCAGTAATAATGGATTAAGTTCAAAGTAGTTTTATAGAATCATTGCTCTTCTTTAGGTCTGTGATTAAGTAAGCAATAGCTATGCCATCACATTAAATACAATTCTTAAATTTAGAACCCATGTGGGTTCTCATTATAGAGAAGATGAAGTGGAATGGTTAGGATACAATGATCACATTCCTTTTCATTGATGGTGGGCAAAATGTGTGTATTTGTTTATGAGATATTGTCAGAGACCTCCTATAATGTAGAAATCAGGCTACAGTAGGATGTGGGGCGTTTGAAGATGAAAAGGATCTTAGAGACATAGTTTCTTTGTCATCTTTGTCATCTCATATTTAGTAAAGATGAGCCTTGTTAATATTTTATAAGGATCTATGATTTGTTGAACTTTTATAAAAAGAAGTTGATGATTTTTATAGAACATGACACTTCTTTATTTTTACATAGATAATTTGTTAATTGTATAGTTATTTGCACTTTGTTAATCATCTTTGCCAAAAAGTTAAATCTTAATGAGAGCAGGGATCATGTTTGTCTTGGTTGTATTGTCAAGCCCAGTAACACATATGTCATGCTCAGTAGTTTAGCAAATATTAATTGAATTAATACCACATAGATCACTGATTGCCATTGTTCCTGAATGTTTGATAGTCTTTGTGTCTCTTTTTATCTTTGAGTGCAGAGGCTATATGGGGATTTGTAGAGGGATAATCTCAATTCTGTTCATTGCTGCAAAGATATTTTTTGTAGTGATTTTCCAATGATAGAACTATTACGTGTATTCTTGAAATTGCAGGTATTTTCAACAAAGTCATATACTTTGCATTTCATATAGGATATAGTGTTGTTTTGTTTATTTGTTTTTTAAAATTTTTATTTATTTATTTGAGAAAGAGCATGTGTGCAAGGGGAGGGGATAGGAAAGAGGGAGAGAGAATCTTAAAGCAGACTCCCTGCTGACCAGGGAGCCTGATATAGGGCTCAATCTCATGACCCTGAGATGAAAGCAAGAATCAGATCCTCAACCAAATGAGCCACCAAGGTGCCCCTGTTTATTTGGTTTTATTTCAGTGTTGAGTCACTGAAATGTTAGAACAATCTTTATCATTTATTTCATCTAAAAAACTGTGTGATTTTGCTGTGGCTGTTACAGTTGTTTAAGATTCTGTTGTGGTTTTGTTTTAAATATGCTACATATTAATACAAATTATTTTATGCCAATATTAGTTGATATAATAATATTTATCTCATTTGCAACATAATGGAAGTCAGATCACATCTTTTTTGAAATATAATTATTAATAATTTCAGTCACACAGAAAAATATTGTTTATTATTTTAATTGTGTGTTATCACTCTGAAGAGCATACATTCATGGAGTGCAAGGGAATTTGAGAAGTAAATATGAGTTTAGGACAAGAAGTACTTAGCAAAGAAAATTCTCTGCGATGTAATCTAGACAAAGTATGAATAAAATATACAGTTATGTCTACTAAACACCATAACTGCCTTTATAACTATAATGGTCTTATGTTTAATATTTTATCATTCCATACTTAGGAGCAAAAACTTTCTCCAATATTGCACTGATGAAGTCTTTGAAATGAACTTAATATGATATCTAACTGATATAAATACAATTATTTCAATTAATAGTATAATTTTTAGAAAAATGGGTGGAACGTGTGAATACTGAAAGCGATCCATGTGAGAATGATGTTTTCTTTCAAAGGACTCAAACTGTAAGAAAAAAAATAAAAGCAGCGTCATGAAAGCATGCAAAGCATGAAGTCATAAAATACTGATATAATTTGTATAGTTATGATTAACAGAAGGAATCATTGTTATGGGCAGTATAGAAGAAAATAGATCATTGTTGGTTCCAGGTTTTCAGCCTGTAATTCTAATGACAAGGAGTATTTCATGTTGACTTCTTTTCTTCTTCATATCCTGTGACAAGAATGTTCATAATCAGTAAGGTTTTCTGGTATAGCCAACTAAATGTAATTGGACTCCTCACTTGAGAACATATGAGTTCGAATCAATAATTTTTTTAAAGATTTATTTATTTTTGAGAGAGAGAGAACATGAACAGGAGAGGTAGAGGGAGAGGGAGGGAGAGCAGACTCCTTGCTGAGCTTGGAGCCCGATGTGGGGCTTGATCTCAAGACCCTGAGATCATCTGACCCAAAACCAAGAGTCGGTCGTTTGTGCCACCCAGGTGACTCTGAATCAAGAATTTTGAGGAAAAACTACTGTCTGTCTAAATTTGTTCCCTAGTATACATTTGTTACTCTCTGTTTTAAAGGTTTATTTTCATATAAAATATCCAAAATCTAAGATTTCCAATGTCTAGGAGATTGGCATGGATGGATATATATAAATTCTTTTAGTCACATTGGATATAAACCTATATGTAATTATTTCAGGTAAAATTAATGCAACATGTAATACAATTTAAATATTCAATTAAAAGAATATTATCCTGACCGATTATTTTTCTGATAAAGAATGTCTTCTTAAACCTGTGTTCATTTTATTGTTCTCAGAGTATGATGAGACCTTTTTTTTTTCAGTTTGCCTAAAATTATTTAAGTACTTAGTACCATCAACTGTCACAAAACCCATATGTTTACTGTGAAAAGAAATATTTTAATAGAACCGCCAAGAAAGTGACGGATGTTCCTTCTGTCTCATTTTTCTAATTTTTTCATTGATTAGTGAAACATATACCATCAGCTCCAGTGCCATTTTAATAAATAATCTATTTTGGTCACAGATATGGAGATAAATTAAGAATGTTATGTAGTTTTCTTTCAAAGCATGTCACACACAATCCATACAAAGCACCTCAATTTTCCAAAGGGGAAAATGCAAATCACATATAGGTTGTAATCTAATATTAAGTTGCATGTTAATCATGGATAAGTATAGCATTTTTTAAACTTTATGAGGCTGGTCAGGCTGTGACTCCAGGAGGAGTATTATTTTCTACGAGATACTATGCACACAATTTGGACAATTTACCATAAATAGATGTAGTTTATGTCTTCATACTACAAACAGTGTCGCTGTTATCGCTGTTTGATGACAGAGATGATTGTAATTTTAGCTTGATGCATTTTCTAATAAAAAGATAAATGTAGAAAGACAAATATTAAAAATAAACTAGGAGTATTTAGGATATTTTACAATAAAACATAAGTCTGAGCACTACTTAAAAATATATTTAACAAGCATTTGTTAAGCACATGATATGTGCCCAGGAAATGTGATAGAAGCTATATACATATTAAATAGACTTGTTTTATTAGTAGTGGTCACAGAATAGCAGGGAAAATGGGATAGAGAAAACAATTATAAAAAGCAGAAGCATAGCAATGAAGATATGTAGAAATGTTATGAGAGTACAAAGAAGAAGGCGTTTCTTTCTTTTTTTTTTTAAAGATTTTATTTATTTATTTGAGAGAGAGAGAATGAGAGACAGAGAGCATGAGAGGGAGGAGGGTCAGAGGGAGAAGCAGACTCCCTGCCGAGCAGGGAGCCCGATGCGGGACTCGATCCCGGGACTCCAGGATCATGACCTGAGCCGAAGGCAGTCGCTTAACTAACTGAGCCACCCAGGCGCCCCAAGAAGGCGTTTCTTGATGCCAAAGAAGTTTAGGGCACACTTACGGAGAATGTGAGATTTAAGGTGAGTCTTGAAAATATTTTCCAGGTGAACAAGTGAAAAAACAGTCCAAGAAAATGGAATTGCGTGTCCATTTTGTGGGGGTTTGGATAAGACTGGAGTGGGGATAGAGGGCTAAGAGGCATTAATATTCTCATTTGGATAAAATAGGCAGAAATTCTTAAAAGATAGTTAAGAGAAGATTAAAAAGAAATGGGCTCATTTCCAAGTCTGTTACTCACAGAAGGCTGACAGTGTAAATAAATTTTATATATAAAGATGGCATTTAAAGTCTTAGAAATTCAGATCAAGATCTGGTATGAGGCCAGAAGAGTAAGGTTCATTAAGGATTTGCAGTTTGTAATACTATTACTTACATCACAGGCTGTTATCATAATTTTTAGTCCATCTATCTGCCTTCAATTCAGGACTCTCCAGTTCTCATAGACACTATAAATAGATTTATCTTTCCAACACAAAATCACATAATATACACAAATTATTGTTTTAATTCTTTGTCCAAAATCTTTCCAAAATTTTCACTGCCCATTAAATCAAGATAAAATGTTACAGCCCCCCATTTCAAAGATACATTATTTTCTGAGTTTCTACTGTATCCTGTGAATTCACTTATCATGAGACCCTGATGATACCCAGTGAAGGGAAAGGGGCATGTCATAAGACTCCTCCTTCGGGTTATATCTTCTGCACTCCAAATCCCAAAATTTATCTCCCATGCTTGGGACTTCAGGAGCATATCTGCAAACCCTAATAGTCCATCACCTCACCAGATAGTGCCCATCGTTTTTCTGTATCCATATTTTTTATTATAGAAAACAATCTCTGTACTTAAATTTGCTAAATAGTATCTTTGCTATTGGTACAATGATTTGATTTGATTTGATTTGAAATCTGTTGTACAATGATTTGAAAGCTGATTGATTGTACTAAAAATTATGTGCACACAGTCTCTCCCATATTCCTCTTGGGAATTGAAACATGAAGAAGTCGGAGAGTACTGTTTATAAGCTAGATGGGAGAAGATGTGAGTTGTCCGTGCTAATACTCAGTATGGTCTCGTGAGGTTTCCATCTTTCCATTTACAATTCTGGCAATTGCCAAACCGGGAGATATTCTCATCCTGAACTCTTTCCTTGGGTGCAGGATTCCATCCTGAATTTTAAATAGCATCACTCCATTAACACTTTCACATTTAGCCCTGATCTCTACTCTTCACTGGAGACCTGGAGAGCAAACAGCAACCTGGAAATGTTGCTGTATCATGTTACTTTCTGAATTTCTTCACTTTGCCCCTCTAGATCTTACCCTCCTCCAATTTGCCTTCTTCTTGGGGAGATTCATATGTGCAGAATATGTCAATAGGCCTCCATTGTCCTGGGTTCTGGTTGGCTTCAGTATGTGAGGAGCTCTGGCAGGAGGTCAGATGAAAGATGAGAGCGATCCAGGGAAGTCATCACCTTGCCTCCATCCCTGTGACGTTTCCTTGGGCTGGTTGTATCCTTACAATGGGTTCAGTGGTTCCTGCGAGCTGAGCTGCTTCACACAGCCTGGTCCCCTGTGGTCTCCAGTCACCCTTCCCACCTCCTGTCTCCTCTGGTCTATGGTTGGTTATAACTCAGCTGTTCTTAGCTCTTACCTTGTCTCCTGTCTTTCCACTAAGCTCAAATCTTTCTAAATGGCCCTTTCTTAGAAACAAAACAAATGAGTAAGGAAACAAACACATGATTTTGTTTGGATTATTCTAGTGCAAGTCTCTTTAATTTGAGTATGCTCTCAGTTTCTCATGGGACTCTTATTTTTTCTTGATTTCCATCACAGCATGATAATAACATGTAATTATGTTTTTCATTTTTTGGTTTACTATTTACTGTGTCTTTGCTTACTGGAATAAAAACTCTGTGAGGACAAGGGACTTCCCTTTTTGTTCATTGCTATTTTTTAAAATTTTATTTTATTATGTTAGTCACTCTACAGTACATCATTAGTTTTTGATGTAGTGTTCCATGATTCATCGTTTGCATATAACACCCAGTGCTCCATGCAATATGTGCGCTCCTTAATACCCGTCACTGGGTTAGAGGTTTGTTTCTCGGAGTCCATAGTCTCTCATGGTTTGTCTCCCCCTCCAATTTCCCCCCTTCATTTCTTCCCTTCCCTTCCTTCTCTTTCTCCTCCATGCTATTCCTTATGTTCCACAAATAAGTGAAACCATATGATAATTGACTTTCTCTGCTTGACTTATTTCACTTAGCATAATCTCCTCCAGTCCCATCCATGTTGCTGCAAAAGTTGGGTATTCATCCTTTCTGATGGCTGAGTAATATTTCATTGTATATATGGGCCACATCTTCTTTATCCATTCATCTGTTGAAGGGCATCTCAGCTCTTTCCACCGTTTGGCTATTGTAGACATTGCTGCTATGAACATTGGGGTGCATATGGCCCTTCTTTTCACTACATCTGTGTCTTTGGGGTAAATACCCAGGAGTGCAATTGCTGGGTCATAGGGTAGCTCTATTTTTAAATTTTTGAGGAACCTGCACACTGTTTTCCAAAGTGGCTGTACCAACTTGCATTCCCACCAACAATGTAAGAGGGTTCCCCTTTCTCCACAACCTCTCCAACATTTGTTTCTTTCCCTGTCCATTTTTGCCATTCTAACTGGTGTAAGGTGGTATCTCAGTGTGGTTTTGATTTGGATTTCCCTGATGGCTAATGATGATGAACATTTTTTCATGTGTCTGTTAGCCATTTGTGTGTCTTCTTTTGAGGAGTGTCTGTTCATGTCTTCTGCCCATTTATTTGACTGGATTTTTTTTTTGAGTGTTGAGTTTGAGAAGTTCTTTATAGATCTTGGATACCAGCCCTTTGTCTGTAGCGTCATTTGCAAAAATCTCACATTACATGGGTTGCCTCTTTGTTTTGTTGACTGTTTCCTTTGCTGTGCAGAAGCTTTTTATCTTGATGAAGTCCCAAAAGTTCATTTTTGCTTTTGTTTCGGTTGCCTTTGGGGACATGTCTTGAAAGAAGTTGCTGTGGGCAATGTCAAAGAGGTTACTGCCTATGTTCTCCTCTAGGATTTTGATGGATTCCTGTCTCACATTGAGGTCTTTCATCCATTTTGAGTTTATCTTTGCATATGGTGTTAGAGAATGGTCAAGTTTCATTCTTCTGTATATAGCTGTCCAATTTTCCCAGCACCATTTATTGAAGAGACTGTCTTTTTTCCACTGCATATTTTCATTGCTATTCTCATTAGCTTCTGGAATAGTGTCCAATATAAAACAGATACCAAATAAATTTTTTTGAATAAATGACTGAACTAAAATTAGATAGAGTAATTAGTGTGTTAACATATAAAGAGTCTGAAGCAAAGAACTGAGATTAAAATTAAAGCCACTATATCCATTAAGTTTTATCTTCTGAGGGCATTTTAGTGTAAAAAGGATAGTCCAGCAACTCTAGATTTACAAATTCACACAGCTGGGGATAATCTGAATGTAGAAACCAAAATCAGATGTTTAAATTTTTATGATGGCAAAGTGGCAAGTAGTTTAAAATACATTAAATTTTAGCAGCAAATTTCAGTTTTATACCGATCAGTAGCGTTGTATAAGCACATAATTTAAGCATGTATGATGGGTGGTCAAGTTCTCTGCTCTCTCTTACCCCAGTGAAGGTAACACCCAGCCACTAATTCTTTAATAGATTGACCAGGCCACTTCTGGCAGAACAATCAAATAGTTGCTCAAATACACAGTTTTGACTTGCTAGAAATGAGAATTGTTGCAAACAGTAAGTGACAAGAAGTGACATGAAAAATAGAGACCGGTTCGGTGTGAGGATGTACTGATTCTTATTATTTTTAATCTTTTTTGTGTGTTACTAGAGCAGAGTTTCTGACAAGTGGTATACTTTCTATACATTGACTGACAGCCTAATCCCCAGAGAGAGCCTGAGCTTTTTAGTAGATCAAAGCTACGCCCTGCACACTCAGTGGTTGCTGAGCCCAAGACAGAACCCTGGAGGCACCAGGAAGGTGCAAATGTCGAGACTCTGGCAGGAGGAGGAAATAAGACAGGAGTGCGGAGCTCTGCTATGACAAAGTTCCTCACTGTCTACAGTCACGGACTGACATCTCTCTCGTTAAACAAGATTAAATTCTCACTTCTTGAACCCTAGGGACCACAGTCCATAAAACCACTGTTACTTCACTTCCCTATAATCATTACATCTCTTCGTCTAAATATGAAAACAAGTAAATGCTGCTTCATATTTGCAAGAAGTTAACAGATTTCTTTTTTTGCTGGACAGATTTATTGTTTTAGCTGATTATATTGATTTACAAATAGTCTCAAGATATTTCATCAAGAAAAATAGGCTATAGGGCGCCTGGGTGGCTCAGTCAGTTAAGCGTCTGCCTTCAGCTCAGGTCATGATGTCAGAGTCCTGGGATCGAGTCCTGCATTGGGCTCCCTGCTCAGTGGGGAATCTTCTTCTCCTTCTGCCTCTACCCTTCCTACCACCACCCCCCGCTCGTTCTCTCTCTCTCTCTCAAATAAGTAAATAAAATATTAAAAAAAAAGCTATAAAATAAGAAGTGGATTCAGTTTCATTTGTATAATATATATACACTTTGTATGATATATAATATCTAAATACAACATATAAATTTATATATATTTCATATACTTCTAGGTTATAAGATTATAGATTTTATTTTTTCACTAGTTTTGCTCATTTATAATGTCTAATATTCCCACTATATTTTCATATATATGTAATATTTATTACATGGTTTATATGTTCCATGTTATATAAAATGTATTTTATATTCTATATTTAATAGGAAAAATGCCTAATTGTAATTATAATTTTGAAAAGGGGTCATGAAAAGAGGTTATGTAAAAGATCTGTGGTTATCAATAAAATAATTTCTACTTGGTAAAATTGAGCAGTAAAGACTTAAAGCAACTTTTAAACATACATTGTTAATTGTTATACAGTGCCTAGAATAGGATGTGTCTTGGAAGTTTACAGCATGTCTGTTAAATAAATAAACTAAGGTATAATTCACAAATTTTAATTTCATGGAAAAAATTGACAAAATTCAGATGAGCTATTTGAGGTTTCATGGGGAAGAAGGAAAAACTAAGGCCTAAACAATAACAAACAGACAAACAATAACCTTTATTTTTTTTTAAGATTTTATTCCTTTATTTGACAGAGAGTGAGAGAGACAGAGAGAGCACGAGATGGGGGAGGGGCAGAGGGAGAAGCAGACTCCCTGCTGAGCAGAGAGCCTGATATAGGGCTTGATCCTGGGACTCTGGGATCATGACCTGAGCCAAAGGCAGAGGCTTAACTGACTGAGCCACCCAGGCATCCCAAACAATAACCTTTAGATACCAGTAAATCTTATTTTTTGGTGCCTATGAATCCTGAATAGTGAATTAACTTAGTAAAAATCACACTAATATTAATAAAGTTAGACCTATAAACTACTCCTCTATATTTCTAGTCCTATCACTCTTTTTTTTTTTTTTATATCTGATACTTTTGACATCCTGAGGTAATACCCAGATAGCAGTGGAGGTTGGTAGAGAATTACCAAGATTATTTTAGGAAAGTTAAGGCAGATACAATGTTCTAGGATGAGCCTTGGGATCATGTAAATGCAATGGAAATCTCAGTCAGTAGGACTGTAGTTCTAGATTTAAGAATGAGTCTGAGGCCTGAAAAATCCTTTTCAAAGGTCAGATTCATAGCATCTGGGTGGCAGCTGAAAACTTCAGTCTTTAGCAAAATTTGAGTGGATGAAACCATGCATATTCTTGATTACACATGTCAGTTTACATTCTTATGTGTTGGAAGTATCCTATGGATACTCACTATCCATTCCAAATCTATTTTTTAATACATAAATCAAAGGTGAGCTCCATTTAATTCAACAGAGAAGGTCTTTTCTGGTTTAGACTTTACATTAGGAGATGGGAGCACAATAAGAAGGATGCAGTCCTTGGAATCAAGGCCTTACCATTCATCAAAAGAACAATTTTGTAAGGAATTTAGTGGTTTAATGAAACAGCCGTAGTAACAAAGTGTTGTAGACATGATGATAAGAGAGCACCTACCTATACTTAAGGAATTTAGAAGACATTTGAGAACACGTGGGTGGCTCAGGCTGTTGAGCGTCCGACTCTTGATTTCAGCTCAGGTCACCGTCTCAGGTTTGTAAGGTCGAGTCCCACCTGGAGCGCTGCCATAGGGCTGGACATGGAGCCTGCTTAAGATTCTCTCTTCCTGTCCCTCTGCTCCTCCCCTCCCTTCCCTGCTCACCTCTCTCTCTCTCTCTCTCTCTCTCAAAAAATAATAATAAAATAAAAGACATTTGAGCTAAACTTTTAGGAGTGACTTTTGAATAAGTTTTGAAGGACAGGAAGGAAATGCCTATACACATTGGAAAACGGTGGGAAGAAGTGGATTTCAGATGTTTTCAAACATTTAGCCCAGAAGCCTAATTAGCATTGTTCTTTAGAGTGCACAGGAAAACATCTTCTGCTATCATTTTTGGATCTCCCACAGAGTTCTGAAACAACAGGGAAATTCACTCTTAGGGTCCTGTTCAAGGTTGGCTGGCCTTGATCACTGTTGACAGCCAGAAATTCTCTGAGCAGGCCCACTAGGAGAGAGATAGGCCGAACGCGCCTTCTCTGGCCCTGTGGTTCTAACTCCAACTTCCTCTTCATCTAATTGTAAGCAATAATTTTTTTTTAAGCAACTGGTAGCTTAAAGCAAATGTTTGATATTACTTCTTTTCAAACATAAAATTTTACAGTAACTAGAATAGGGATGTGCTTTGTAAGAAAAGAACACAATATGTTTTGTCACTAGAATTAAATTGAAATTTAAAAGAAATTAGAGGGAGGAGGAAACAAACATATAGCTTTCATGAGTTTGTATTTTATAGTTATTTTTGAAAAAATGTTAAAGGTAGATAAGTAGAGGTTTATAAAGAAAGAGAAAGAAGTTGGCAGTTCTCTTTTTTAGTGCTTCTGCATATATATGTGTGTATGGGTATGTTCATGTATGTGTTAGTGTATATGTTTGTGTTTGTGTAGGTATGTGCATGTGCATGTATGTTTTTGTAGGTGTGTGTATGTTTGTGTGTGCATATGTTTGTGCATGTATTTTGTGTGTGTTTATGTGTAGTTGTGTGTATGTATGTGTGCATGTGTTTGTGTGTGCATATGTTTGTGTTAGGTGTGTGTAAGTGTGTGTGCATATGTTTATGTAGGTGTGTGTTCATGTGTGTGTGGATTTGTATAGGTGTGTGTATGTTTGTGTATGTGTTTGTGTTGTGTATATATGTTTGTTCATGTATGTTTGTGTAGGTGTGTGTTTGTGTGTATGTGTTTATATAGGTGTGTGTATGTTTGTGTAGTGGTGTTTGTATGTGTTTTTATAGGTGCATGTGTTTATATAGGTGTGTATGTTTGTGTAGGTGTGTGTGCGTGTGTGTTTGTGTAAGGGTGTGTATGTCTTTGTATAGGTGTTGTGTTTCTGTAGGTGTGTGTTCATGTGTTTTTGTGTGTATGTTTTATAAAATAATTTTTAAAGTAGTCATGATCCACAATCAAGGGTACTCTGAAGGAAGCAATGTCACATAGAACTTGTGAGTAGAATTTTCAAATAGCTTAAAATTCTAAAGAGAAATTTGAGCTAATATTTCTATTTGTTACCTGACGACGTTGACAGTGTTGTGTAAACATCGAGATCACCACACTTTTTTAGGAGTCCCTTAACAATCTTTCTTTTATTCACCTTGGATTCAAAGATATGACTAATGAAAATAGCGGTGACATAACCTCTTCTGTACAGGTTTGTGTTCTTGAGTGCCAGCTGGTGACACTATGATGAAACATAACACTAATAATTGATTAAAGTGACTTCTCTCCTCGCCCCAGTGCTTGCTGATATGCGACACTTGGCAATATATTATCAAAGCCACATCGTACGGATGATGCACAGGGACAGACTGTCACTTGAGAGTCCTTCCTTGAGTGATAGAGTTCTCCTTCCCAGGGTCATGAAAGTCTAAGGCTGCACATTCAGAGCTAGTCTATGTGCCTATTTAAAAAGTAAAATCAACTTTTTAAAAAAATCTTAATATTTCAGAGATTGTAATTGGTGTATTATGGCTGGGAGCCAGGCAACCCAAGCTCATAAATAATGCATTCTGGTTGCATTGTGTATCCATGAAAAGGAGAGCCTTCTTCCAGAGAAAAGAAACTTATGGTTAAAGGCAGACACACTGAAGGTTGGTTTACAAAATGAAGTGTGATTATGGGCTTGGAGATTTATGGGGAAAGTTCATATGAAGTTTAAAAGAAAAAGCAGACTCCATTAGGCTGTAGAGTCACCAAGGAAGTCAAAGTGATAAAGCCAAATGCCTGTGGTTTTAACCCCATATATTTAAATGCTTGGCTATGAAGCACACAGGAAAAAGTAGATAACTGAGTTTCAGAGTCCTGTCTGATATCCAAAGATAGGGTAATAGGTAGTATTTATCTGCACATTATAAAGAATGGTGCTAGACCTACTTCAGAGGACTTGCCAAGAAGTAGACTACACTGATGATTTAAATATCCATCCAATTTTCAAAGTAGGGAGCCGAGGCTAAATATCCCTGTAAAATAGAGAAAGGGATTTATACAATTTCTCTCTTAGTCTGTACATGAGTACCTAAAGCTTCCATCTTAAATGCCAAAAGTATTACAGATCTTTGGGGCATGCTAGGATAAGAGTAAGAGTAAGGAGTCAAAAAGTTAACAAGTGATTTAAATATATGTTATTTTGTTATTATTACATGTTTTTAAATCGTTTTCACATTAAGTACAGATTAAGAATGAAATTATATATCAATACCTCCAAAAAGCAGAGAGAATTGATTTTGAAGTCTCTAAAACCACATTTTTGCACACTTGTTTTTTGTTTCACATTTTCAAAAGAAGCCCTCAAAGGACCATTGACTGCAGCAATATTTCATTAAATAAGGAATGTCTTCCTAAGGTACAGGGAAGTAGCAGAGAAGAGAAAGTATGTGCATGTGCGTGTGTGTGTGTGTATGTGCACGTGGGTGTGTGTGTAACGTGTGTTTAGTTTTTCATTCAAAACAATAGTTTTTTGTTATAGTCTCCCTTTTTTTTTTTTAAGTAGGCTCCGTGCTTTTTTTAATTGTCAGTTAAAATTCCTTCTTTTTTTCTCTCCTTTTTTTCTCTCTGGTCCTAAACCTGCACCTAGAAATCGAGTGATAGAAATGTTACTGAAGTATAGAACAAAGTAATATTCCAGCAAAAAGGCCAACACTCAAACTATTTGAAGCTAGTTGTCTAAATGTTTCAAGTCAATTTCTAGCTGTTGTTTTAACAGGTAGTAATCATACTATCAAAGTGTGAGCCTTATGAAAGCAACTCAGATTGAGTAAAAACAGTTTGGGGTGACCCTCATTTGTTGCATCTAGAATAGGAATTCAGAATGAATAAAATAATAGCAGCAACTTGGATGTATCAAATTCTCTAAAATTGATCATTGTGTTCACTGGCATGTCCAGCATATACAATTTCCATCTGTCTCATGCACAACTCTTCCTATATGTGTGTTAAATTAATTTGGAGATGACTTGTCATTGTTGTCAGGACTTTAGAGGGGAAACAAATACACGTGTATGTCTTTTCTTTTCTTGTGAACTCTCACTTTCTAGTAGTGCTTCTTATGTAGACTCCAGCATACAAAAGAGACCAGTAATGTGTGATCATCACTTGCAATGAGTGAGAAATCTGAAGGCATTATTTTCCTCTAACTTTGAGAAATTAATTTTGTCTGCCTATTCTCCATGGGTGTTGTATCCTCTGAGATTTTCAAATATCCACTGACTTCAGTCAGAGACTATAATAAAAACATTACACGCTGAAGAATATCTAAATTATTTTACCAGATTAGTTGTCAAGATACATCTATAAACTGAAATCCTTTTTAATGTAATGTTTTATAGAAAACTGTAGCTTCTTCTTAGGATTTCTGAATGGCCCAAATCTGTGGGTTTGGGAATAGGATTCAAGGAGGGGGAAGGCACAGAGGTGATGTGGTAAAGAGAGAATGAAGATGTGGAAACCAGAGCTACATAATTACCCTTTGGCTCATCTTGATAAAATGTGTGCTTTTGAGCATTGAAGAAGCACTTATAAATATTCAGTAAATGAAATAATAAGTTATTTTTAGGTAATTCTGCATTCATGTTTGATACTTGATTTTTCCTCAGTTCTTTCCTCCTTAGTGGTATGAAAAGGATCAGGAACTAGGGAGGGGCCAATATTTCAGCAGAGGGTGGTTCTTAACAGAGAACTCACTCTGGAATGGGGAACAAAGGAGGGTCGAATCCCACATTCTTCAGTAACTGGCTACCTAGTATTGGGCAGTCAGTGTTTTATGGTTCAGTTTCTTCATTTGTAAAGTAAGGATAATTCTAGCATCTTATGGGTTCTTATGACTAATAAGATTGTTTTAATAAAGCATATAAAACAATGCATGGGACATAGTAAGCATTATCTAAGTGTGATGCATAGTTCAGTTGAGCTTTGAAAACCTTTCTAATATATATATTCTATTTTTCTGAATCAGATGTCAGCCTTGGAGCTGAAAGAGCATAATCCCTAGTCTTTTATCCTAAAAATGTCAACACTAGTAAATGGATGCTCCCTTAAAGATACAGTTATAAGTAGCTGGAATTTTACCTAGATAAGATAAAATAAAGATATAGACCAAAGATAGCATTTATCTGCTGTGTGTTTCAACCAACACCTGGAGAGAGGGCTCCCCGTGGGTTCCACAGGGACCAGCCTCCTCTCCTCCTGCTTTGTGTAACTTTTCACTTCCCTGACTCTACCAAGTTCTGTTCTCACCTCCCATTCCATCATCCTTCCTGTAAAATGCCCAGTCACCTGCTTCGGAATCAGAGTTCAGTTGGGTTCCTGCAGGTCTGTCTTCTCTACTGCAGTAGTTCTTACGGATTGGTGTCTGCCCTGACCACGTTAACTAGTGTTCATCTATGACAGTAGACAAACAAAACTTTTCAGTACTTTAAATAACACAGAGTTGGAATTATTGTGTTACAGAGCATTCTGTAGTGTAGGAAGCCAAATAAAAACAATGATGAAGAAGAATTCTTAGAGTTCATTAATAAGAAAGCAAACAACTCAATTAAAAAGTAGTCAAAGGCCTAAAAAGACACCTCAGCAAGGAAGATATATGGATGGCAAATAAGCATATGAAAAGATGCTCAACATCATATGTCATCAGGGAAATGCATATTAACAACAATGAGATACCACTACACATCTATTATAATAGCCAAAATCCAGAACACTGACAACACCAAATGCTGGTGAGTTTATGGGGCCACAGGAACTCTCATTCATTGCTGATGGGGATGCAAAATGTTACAGCCACTTTCGAGACAGTTTGGCAGCTTCTTACAAAACTAAACATACTCTTATCATATGATTCAGCAATCACAATCCTTGGTATTTGCTCAAAGAACTTGAAAACTTGGTCTACACAAGAACCTGTACATGAATGTTTATAGAAGCTTTATTCATAATTACCAAAACTTGGAAAAAACCAAGATGCCCTTCAGTAGGTGAATAGATAAATAAACTTTGGTACATCCAGGCAATGGAATATTGTTCAGCACTAAAAAGAAAGTAGCTAGTAAGCCATGAAAAGACATGGAGGAAACTTAAACACACATTTCTAAGT
This sequence comes from Mirounga leonina, assembly GCF_011800145.1. NCBI lineage: Eukaryota > Metazoa > Chordata > Mammalia > Carnivora > Phocidae > Mirounga > Mirounga leonina. The sequence continues at coordinate 18,082,266 of NW_023270380.1, read as the reverse complement.
GAAGGAAGCTAATCTGAAAGGCTGTATGATTTCCAAAAGTAGCATAAATATAAAAGGCAAAATTATAAGGTAGTAAAAAGATCAGTGGTTGTCAGGGCTTGAGGGGAAGGAAGGATGAATAGCCAGAGCATAGAGAATTGTTAGAATAAAGTACACTGTATGATAGTCTAATGGTGGATACACTTGTCTAAACTTATAGAATGTAAGTTCTAGAAGTGTGAACTCTAACATGAACTATGGACTCTGGATGATAATGATGTGTCAATGTAGGTTCATCAATGGTAGCAAATGTACCACCTGGTGAGGGGTGTTGATAGTAGAGGAGGTTGTGCATGTGTGGGGGCAGGGTGTATATAAGGAATTTATCTTCTGCTCAATTTTGTTGTGCATCTGAAACAGCTCTAAAAAGTAAAGTTGTTATTTTTTTAACGAATGTATCACATTTTCTGGCAATTAATTTGTCCAGAAGAATAATGATAATGATGACGATGGTGGTGGTGATTTCCATTTGTATTTTTCAAATAAATTGACTATTAGTTTAAATCTCTAAAACAATTTTCCAAGAAGGCAGTTCACCATAGTATTAAATAGAAAATAGTCCATTGTTGTAATCATGAAATTAATCTTCTTCCCCAAATTAGTTTGAAAGAAAATTTATATTCATGGCAATTCATACAGTTGCAGGAGCAGATATATTTAGTTGCCCTTGAACCAGTAAATTCCAAAATGCATAATTATCCTGGTATATTTCCAGTCATCTAGAGTGATTATTAGTCCTCATTTTGAATGACACTGAAAACTCATAGTCAGGTTTGTGGCTGCACACCTTCCATCCCTGGTTTTGTAAAGCCTGGTATTGAGCAGGAGGAGGGTCAGAACTGAAAGCCAGCTCATCTTCCTAGTGCCATCGTTAGATTCTCTGGTCACTATACATGTGTGTGAGAGAAGATACAGAAAGTACTCTTCTTGTGATGTAGAGTAGGAAGGGATAGGATAAATGACATTTCTTTGGGGTTCTTTTTTAATTAAAGGAAAAAAATATATCCTTACATTAGACTACTGATCATATTACATCTTCAGTTTTGGCAATGAAATATTTATATTGCTTTAAATTATTTTATCACTGAATTTAAAAGTAGCATAAATATACTAAAGCATTTATAATAGATAATAAGTCATATAAAAAATTAAAATTGTTATTTATCTCCAAGAAACAACCAACATTACTGTTTTGTTTTATTTTATCCCAGTTTATTTTCTATTTTTTGTGTATGTTTATTTATATGGATGCTTTGAGCAGAAAAATGACATGATCTGATGAGTGCATTCACATTAGGCAGTCTAAATGGGAGGCCCAATGGAAGTGGAGACTGACAGGAGTCTGCAGGTGATGCAGGCCAGGGAAGGATGTCAGGAAGTGGTGGAAGTGTCTGTTTTGAATATATTTTAAAGATACAGATACAGCCCTGCTAATGGTTTGCAGTAGACACTGCTTATATGCCCCTGAAGATCCACCCAACCTGACTTGTCTCTCTTTCCATCTGTGACTGCCAGGACCAACTGCATGTGTCAAACTGATGTCTTTCTCTATCCTCCCACATGGAGTTTTCCTTTTGCTGTTGAAATGTGGAATATTTGAGGATTTATTTCAATTCCTCTGTATAAATAATCTGTACTTGTATAGTTCATATCTAATGTGTGATATGGGCTGGTGAACAAATGTGCCTCCTAATGAATGAGTTGTCTGTGATGCATTCAAAAAACATCTTGCAGGATGTTGCTGTAATATCCAATAAGATACTCAGTGGTATCTAACTCAACATATTTTGTATTGGCTCTCCCTAATTCTTTAGAAGGAGAAGCAGCCCTATTCTCCTAGCTAAAGAAAAATAATTTCTCCTTGCTTGGAGTTTTGAAATGACTTTATCTGACAGCTGCCTCCCAAAATCATGCCTATTTTTCTCATTCCAGCCTCCATTACTTTTTATGTTAAATTACCATTAGAATAGCCTGATCAGGGGAGTGCAATCCCTGACTCAGGAAGAAATCACAAGCCAAAGGATATGCAAGGCTGTTTAATATTGGTGAAGCAGAGAAAATATATATGTGTGAGTGTGCTTTCAAGATGTTAGTCTGAGAGGAGAGGACCAGACTATAAGGTTGAAAAACAGAAAATGTATTGATGTGGAGACACTCTTTTCATAACTGGACCTTGAATATTCTTGCAAGGTTACCTGGAACAAGGCCTTGTAGTCTGGATGGGGATGGATTTTTGAAAGTTGGGCACAAAAGCCTGGAGTATCTAGGGCAGAGATGCTAATATTGTCCTGAAGTAGTGTTGATAAAGGGGTCATCAAGCTCAGAGTTGAACATTTTGAATGGATTAGGTCACACCTAGAATCTGTGATACTCCCATCATCAGGGTGGTAAGAAATGCACTGCTGAAGGGGCTGCAAGATCTTAGCGAAGCTTGATGGCTGCTCTTGGTTGGCCTAATAGTGGAAGAATCTCCAGAGGAATTCAGCTTTCTAGTATCAGTGGAATTTAGAATAGCAGGGGGAGAGGCATCCACAAGTAATCTTCCAAAGTAAGATAGTCATAATTAGTGTAATGAGCAGAAAGCCAGAGTGTGGCACTTTGGGTACCATGACTCACAATGATACTCATAGTATCTATTAAATCAGTGTTCCTAAGAGCAACATAGATATTAAAGTTTTTGATTGCCTATTTATTTAAAAAATATCCAGCTTTATTGAGGTATAATTGACATATAACATTGTATAAGTTTAAGATACATAATGTAATGACTTCATGTATGTGTGTATTACAAAATGATTACCACAGTAGATTAGTTAACACAGTTGTCACCTCACGTAGTTACAATCTTTTGTATGTGGTAAAACTTTTAATATCTATTCTCTTAGCAACTTTAAAATATATTATACAGTATTGTTAACCATAGTCGCCTTGCTGTATGTTAGATCTCCAGAACATTTTCATCTTATCAGTGGAAGTTTGTACCCTTTGACCAACTTTACCCTTCTCTATCACCACTTCTGGCATCCACCAATCTGCTTTATGTTTCTATCAGTTTGGTTTTGGGGGTCAAAGTTTATCTTACAGGTTGTTCAATGGTTCAAATAAATTCCCATGGTGATTATTTCCCCACCTGCTGTTTCAGTGGAAAGAATACTCAGAAGGTAGTACAACATTGTTCACTGACTTGCCAGGTATGGCCACAAAGCAGGAAGTGTCAAAGGGAACCTCAGAAATAACCCCTGACCCACCCAGGATTGTGTATCACACAGTGGAAGATAAACTCCTTGATAATTCCAAAGACTGCTTTGGTGGTAAAGTTTTTAGAGTTCCAGAATTCCAGAATTAAATCCATAATTTATTTTTTAAGATAATGATAGATTGGTGTACTTTATACTTCCTATATAAAAACCACAGTTTAGGGGCGCCTGGGTGGCTCGGTGGTTAAGCGTCTGCCTTTGGCTCAGGTCATGATCCCAGGGTCTTGGGATCGAACCCCACATCAGGCTCCCTGCTCCGCAGGAAGCCTGCATCTCCCTCTCCCACTCCCCCTGCTTGTGTTCCCTCTCTTGCTCTGTCTCTCTCTGTCAAATAAATAAATAAAATCTTAAAAAAAAAAAAAAAAAAAAACACAACACAGTTTATGGAGAGCCTCTTCAGATTTTGCAGGAATGTGTTCAGAACTTGAGAATGCTGCTCAGGTCTATTTATCAGGTAACTTAAGGGGCACCTGGGTGGCTCATTCTGAGTGAGGAGTGCCAAGCAGGGCTCAATCGCAGGACCCTGAGATTATGAAAATATTATGAAAAATAGTTTCATTATTTCTAATGAAACATCTGCCTTGGCTCAGGTCATAATACCAGAGTCCTGGGATCAAGCCCCACATCAGCGACCTACTCAGGGGGGAGCCTGCTTCTCCCTCTCCCCCCTGCTCATGCTCTCTCTCTTGCTATCTTTCTCTCTCTCAAATAAATAAATAAAATCTTTTTAAAAAAGTTTGTTATCAGGTAACTTAAAAGACTGACATTTCCAATGGGGCATAGATAAAAAGAAGGCTTTGTAGCAGATGAAGTCTGTGATGAATGAGATGCCCTTCGGCTTTACCCATATGACCAAGAATATTCAGTGGTGCTAGAGGCATCTGTGATGGAAAAGGATTTTTTTTTTGTCTTGCGGGCAGGCATCATTAGTTCTTCATGGGTTCTGGCCAACTTCTCAGAAGTGCAACTCAACTTCTGGTCTCCCGACTGGGACAACCTTGTGAAGTCTCAGATGTGAAATTATGAAAGAATTTGCCCAGTGTGCATCACATGGATAGTCCTGAAGTGTGCAACTGTTATCAGCCCAAGGCTAAACATTTAGCTAATCTAAGACAGCTGAGCTGGAAGGGTAAGGCACATGGGAAATTAATTACCTCTTTCTCCCAATAGACAGTCCTGAAATACAATTATTGCACCTCTCAGATAACTGTACTGTGGAATTGAGGAAGCAGTAGTATTTAGTAGTGGCCAGCTTGATAAAATAACTCCAATGGCTTTCCTGCTTCCCCTGATTTATTCCCTTTGTCCTTTACTCTTTAATAAAGTTGCAGCATGTAATAGTTTTGTCTCAGACTCTACTTGCTAGGGAACCTAGTCTAAGACATGAATTGAATGTGCAGCTTGATAAAGAATGGAAACAAGACAACCCAGGGTTTTGTGTGTATGTCAATGGTTGGAAGGTAGTACCGTTTTCTAAGATGGGGAAGACTGGAAGGGGTCTGGGATTTGAGATGCTTCTAGACTATATTAATTATACATTGGTCATAGAAATGACCCCAAATTTTAGTGGTATAAACAAAAAGCATTTACTTAGTTCATTCCTCTGAGGAAACAAGGTTTAGACTGGGCTCGGTGGGCACTTTTGTCTCAACTGTGTTCTCTCATACACCTGTGGTTAACTCTGGGGTAAAATAAGGGCTGATTGGTTTAAGATGGCTTCAAGTAGGCCAACTCATCTTCTGTTCCGCAAAGCCACTCCTCACCCAGATAGCTGTGGGGTTGTTCATGTCGTATCCAGACAAGTTTTAAAGGAGATAAGAATTATGCAAAGCTATGTGAGACCTAACCTGTAACTGGCGTAAGGTCACTTTCATGGCATTCTATTGGAAAAAGCTAATCACAAAGCAAACACAGATTCAAGGAGGTAGGAAATAAGCTCCACTGCTTGATCAGAAGAAGAAAATGGTGTCCTAGGCACCATGTGAAGTGTTTCATAAGGAGAGGTATTTTCAACTAAGTCAGTTGCTACTAAAATGTCTAATATCATGAGAATTGGCTATTGGATTTAGCTGTCAACCTATTGCCAGTGGAGTGGTTGTCAAGATAGTCTGATCATTGTCAGTTGAGGAACGAAATGTGGTGGCTGGGTGTGATTTGAAGTCAAGCAAGATTTTAATTTTTTGCTTGTCTACTTGTTTTGCTTTTATGATTGTTAAAGTTGGAGAAAGATTCAGTAGAGGAAAAGTAAGCAGAAGTCCTATCTTTTGTGAAAAAGAGAGTAATGTGAGAGATTGTCTTAGTATCATGGTTTTAATTTTCCTTTCTAGTGGAGTTTTTTACTTAAAACTCAATATCTGGATTTAATTATCAATTGCTGTTAATACTTAAACATATACATTTTTACTAGTGATTAGATTTAGCATAGTTATAGCTCTTTTTTTTGAATGGTGGAGTTAATTGTCATTTTGAAGCTTCCATTTGTAATTTGCAAGAAAACAGATAGTGATTTATAGAAACAGATGTATGAATTCTATATTATATTCACCAGTAATACATCTTAGTATCTTTGAAAAAAAGTGTTTTCTATTTTGTTTTTTAAAAATTTATATTTTGAATTCTCTAAAATCTCATAACAGTGATACCTTTATGTATTAAATATTAATCTGTTTCCTCACAGTTATTGACTGTTTTCTCTTCAATAAGCACTGTACTAGGTGCAATGTTTAATCCAGAGAAATGTTAGAAAAGCTTTACATTTAAGAAGCTTGCAGTATAGGGGTACCTGAGTGGCTTAGTCTGTTAGACATCCAACTCTTGATTTCAGCTCATGTCATAATCTCAGGGTCCTGGGATCGAGCCCTGCTTGGGACTCCTCACTCAGCAGGGAGTCTGCTGGAGATTCTCTCTCTCCCTCTCCCTCTGCCCCTCCCTCTCATGTTCTCTCTCTCTCTAAAATAAGTAAATTTTTAAAAAAGAAGCTTGCAGTGTATCAAGGAAATAACAATAATAGGTAAGGAAAACTAACATTACTAAAGAAAATGTACTGTATGAAATGTTAAAAACTTTTCAAAGAAAATTATGAAAATCAGACTATTATTTGCACAATTCTTTAATGTCAGGCACAGATGATTTTTTAAAATATGCATAGTCACTTCATGCATTTAGTCATTCAAAAAATTATAATTAATCATTTGATATAGATAAGAAACTAGGAGAGTCCTTGTGCATACTTTGGGCCCTCAGTAGAGTTGACAGTTAAATGAGAAAGGCAGTCCTTAATCAATAATTACACTAGAATAAGGAGGCTGGGAAGATGGCAGTGTAGAAGGACCCTAAACATGCCTCACTTCATGGATACAACTAGATAATAATCACATCTGCATAAATCACCCAGAGAACAACCCAAAGACTGGCAGAACAAACTCCACAGCTAAAGGCAGAGAAGAGGCCACATCAAAGAGGGAAGGAAGTACAAGTGCAGAGATGAGGTGGTGAGCTAAAAGGACCCCAGCCATCCACAGTCAGAGGGAGCTGGGGGCATGGAGAAGGGCAAAAAACGCTATCACACCAGGGAGCACGCATGGGTAAGACAAAACCCCATAACATTTGGCTTTGTAAGCCAGAAGGGCTGAATTTTGTGATTTTTACAACCAGCAAGTCTTAGCCTGAAATTTTAAAAGTCAGTGGGTTCCAGTGAGAGTGTTAGGAAGCCAAGTCCCTGCCCTTAAAGAGACAGCATGACAAAGAGCCTACAGAGATTCACCACTGAAGCAGCATTTTGAAAAACACCTGTCTCCACAGGAGGGACACTTATTTACTCATCTCAGGGTGTATCCTGAGAGGCAAGGATTGCAGGGAGCCCCCTCCAGGAACAAAGAAGTTGGCAGCACCATTTCCCTTCCCCCACCCCTCAGTAAATACGTGGCCACCTGCAGGAATCATCGTGGCGCCTACGGTCACTACCTAATTTGCTTAAACCAGCACCCCTGGCCCCATCCCACTATGGGGATTCTCCCTTTCCAGTCATTCTTACATCAATGACTGTTCTGCCAGTCCCCTCCCCAAGAAGACTAGCATAAACTTCACCAACACTGCATCTCTTGACCAGGGCATTGTGTAGGGCATCGGTCTGAGCAGTGGCTGTTCACCTCCTGGGGAATACGAGCACCTTGTAAGAATTGCATTCTCCACTCAAGAGCTTTGCAGAATGGCCCCAGCCACCCCCAGTCTTGGCAGTGGCTACATGTCCTCAGAGGAAGAGGACAAGTGGCACCTCATTAAAAATCTGCACCCTGCCCACTACTTTCAAGAGCAGATTTAGCTGACTTTCCTCACACCCAGAAATAGACACAGAGAGTTAGACAAAATGATGAGACAGAGGAATATGTTTTAGATTAAAGAACAGGGCAAAAACAGAGACCTAAGAGGACAGATATAAGTAATATGCCTGATAGAGAATTTAAAGTAATGACTATAAAGATACTCACTGGACTTGAGAAAAGAGTGGAGGATATCAATGAAACCCTTAACAAAGAGATAAAAGAGAAGCAATCAGAGATGAAGAACGCAATAAATGAAATTAAAAATACACTAGAAGAAATAAATAGCAGGCTAGGAAGCAGAGGAACAAATTAATAACCTGGAATAGAGAGTAATGGAAAGTAATCAAGCTGAACATGTGAGAGAAAAAATTATGCAAACTGAGACTTAGGGAATTCAGTGACTCCATCAACTGTAATAAAATTCACATTACAGGGGTCGCAGAAGAAGAAGAGAGAGAAAAAGGGGGCAGAAAATTTATTTGAAGAAATAATGCCTGACAAGTTCCCTAATCTGGAGAAGGAAACAGATATCCAGATCCAGGAGTCACAGAAATCCCCCAACAAAATCAACCAAAGGAGGTCCACACCAAGAGACATAGTAGTTAAAATGACAAAAAGTAGTGATAAAGAAAATATTTTTAAAGTAACAAGAGAAAAGAAGTCAGTTACATACAAGGGAAGCCCCATAAGGCTATCAGCAAATTTTTTAGCAGAAACTTTGCAAGCCAGAAAGGAGTATCATGATATATTCAAAGTGCTGAATGGGAAAAATCTGCAGCCAAGAATACTCTATAGCAAGGCTATCATTCAGAATAGAAAAAGATATAAAGAGTTTCCCAAACAAACAAAAACTAAAGGAGTTCATAACTACTAAACAAACCCTACAAGAAATGTTAAAGGGAATTCTTTGGAAAGGAAAAACCATAAATAAGAGTATGAAAAGCAGGAAACACAAAAGTAAAAATAACTGTATGTGTAAAAGTCATACATGGGCTTCACAAAATAAAAGGATGTAAAATATGACACCATATACCTGAAATATGGTGAGGGAGACAAGTAAAGAATGGGTTCAACTTAAGTGACCATCAACTTCAAATAGACTGCTACGTGCAGAAGATGTTGTATAAACTGAATGATAACCACAAATCTAAAACCAGTAATAGATATGCAAAGAATAAAGAGAAAGAAATCCAAATATATGACTAAAGAAAGCCAGCAAAGCATGAAAGAGAGCAAGAGAAGAAAAGATTGGAGAAAAACTATAAAACAACCACAAAACAAAAAACAAAATGGCAATAATACATATCTACCAATAATTACTTTGAATGTAAATGGGCTAAACACTCCAATCAAAAGACATAGGATGAAAGAATGGATTTAAAAAAAAAAACAAGAAAAACAAAGAAAAAAACAAAGAACAAGGGGCACCTGGGCGGCTCAGTCAATTAAGTGTCTGCCTTTGGTTCAGTTCAGGTCATGATCCCAGGGTCCTACATGATCCCCTGCAGGGAGCCTGCTTCTCCCTCTCCCTATGCCTGCCACTTCCCCTGCTTATGCTCTCTCTCTCTTGCTCTCTCTCACAAATAAATAAATAAATAAAATCTTTTAAAAAAGGACCCATCTATATTCTGCCCTTAAGAGACTAATTTCAGACCTAAAGACACCTGCAGATTAAGTGAGGGGATGGAAAAACATTTATCATGTTTTGGTTGAAAGAAAGCCAGGGATGCAATACTTATATCAGACAAAATAGACTTTAAAACAAAAAGACTGTAACAAGAGGGAAAAAAAAGGCGGGGGGGTGGGGGAACTATATAATCATAAAGGGAACAATCCAACAAGAAGTTATAACAATTATAAATATTTATGTACCAAACATGGGAGCACCCAAATACAAAAAATCGTTAATAATAAACATAGAGGAGCTAATCCATAGTAATACAGTAATAGTAGGGGATTTGAACACTCCATTTACATCATTGGACAGAACATCCAAACAGAAAATCAATACGGAAACAGTGGCTTTGAATGACACGCTGGACTAGATGGATTTAACAGATATAATACAGGCCTACCTCAAAAGCAAGAAAAACTGTAAATAAACAACTTACCTTTACACCTAATGGAGCTAGAAAAAGAAGAACAACAAAACCCAAGAATAGCAGAAGGAAGGAAATAGTAAATATTAGAGCAGAAATAAATGATATAGGAACTAAATAAACAATAGAACAAATCAATGAAACCAGGAACTGGTTCTTTGAAAAGATCAACAAAATTGATAAACCTGTAGCCTGACACATCAAAAAAAACAAATGAGAAACAGAGAGAGGACTCAAACAAAGTCACAAATGAAAGAAAAGTAACAAACAACACTACAGAAAAAACAATTATAAGAGAATATTATGAAATATTATATGCCAACAAATTGGACAACCTAGAAGAAATGGATAAATTCTAGAAACATATAACATACCCAAACTGAAACATGAAGAAATGGAAAATTTGGACAGACCAATTACCGGCAATCAAATTGAATCAGTAGTGAATAAACTTCCAGGGGGACACCTAGGTGGCTAAGTTGGTTAAGCATCTGTCTTTGGCTCAGGTCATGATCCCAGGCTCCTGGGATTGAGCCCTGTGTTGGGGAGTCTGCTTCTCCCTCTGCCCCTCCCCACCTCACTTGTTTTCTCTTTCTCTCACTCTCTGTCTTTCTGCCTGAAATAAATAAATAAAATCTTTTAAATAAACAAACAATCAAAAACAAAAACTCCCAACAAACAAAAGTCCAGGACCAGATGGCTTGTGAAGGTAAATTCTACCAAACATTTAAAGGAGACTTAATGCCTCTTCTTCTCAAACTATTCCAAAAAGTAGAAGAGGAAGGAAAACTTCCAAATTAATTCTGTGAGGCCAGCATTATCCTGATATCAAAACCAGCTAAAGATACCTACAAAAAAAGAGAACTACAGGCCAATATCTCTGATGAACATAGATGCAAAAATCCTCCACAAAATACTAGTAAACTGGATCCAACAGTGCATTAAAAAAAAAAATCCTTCACCACAATCACATGGGATTTATTCCCAGGATACAAAGGTGGTTCAGTATTCACAAATCAATCAACATGATACATCACATCAATAAGCAAAAGGATAAAAACCATACCATATATATATATATATATATATATATATATATATATAACCATAAACAATAGATGCAGAAAAAGCTTTTGACAAAGTACAACATCCATTCCTGAAAAAAACCCTCAACAAAGTGGTTTAGAGGGAGCATACCTCAACATAATAAAGGCCTTATATGAAAAACCCAAAGTGAACATCATACTCAATGGGGAAAAACTGAGATCTTTTCCCCTAAGTCAGGAACAAGACAGGTGTCCACTCTCACAACTTTTATTCAACATAGTACTAGAAGTCCTAGCCACAGCAATAAGACAATAAAAATAAATAAAATGCATCCAAATTGGTAAGGAAAAAGTAAAACTTTCAGTATTTGCAAATGGCATGATACCTATATAGAAAATCCTGATGACTCCAGCAAAAAAACTACTAGAACTGATAAATGAATTCAGTAAAGTCTCAGGATACAAAATCAATGTACAGAAATCTGTTCATTCCTATACACTAATAATGAAGCAGCAGAAAGACAAATTAAGAAAACAGCAGTCCCATTTACAATTCACCAAAAATAAGAAGATACCTAGGAATAAACTTAACCAAAGAGGTGAAAGATCTGAAGTCTAAAAACTATAAAACATTGATGAAAGGAAATGAAGAGGACACAAAGAAATGAAAAAACATTCCATACTCATGGATTGTAAAAAAAATATTGTTAAAATGTCTATACTACCCAAAGCAATCTATACATTTAATGCAAACCCTATCAAAATACCAACAGTATTTTTCACAGAACTAGAAAAAAAAATCTGAAAATTTGTATGGGACTGCAAAAGAACCCAAATAGTCAAGGCATTCTTGAAAAAGAAAAGCAAAGCTGGAGGTATCACAATTCCAGACTTCAAGTTATATTACAAAGCTGTAGTAATCAAAACAGTATGATACTGGCACAAAAACACATAGATCAATCGAACAGAATAGAAAACCCAGAAATAAACCCACAATTACATGGTAGATTAGTCTTCGACAAAGGAGGCAAAAACATGCAATGGGAAAAAGTCTCTTCAACAAATTGTTTTGGGAAAACTGGACAGCCACATGCAAAAGAATAAAACTGGACCACTTTCTTACACCATACACATAAATAGACTCAAAATGGGTTACAGACCTAAATGTGAGATTTGAAATCATAAAAATCCTAGAAGAGAACAGAGGCAGTAATTTCTTTGACATTGGCCAAAGCAACATCTTTCTAGTCATGTCTCCTGAGGCAACGGAAACAAAAGCAAAAATAAGCAATTGGGACTACATCAAAATAAAAACTTCTACACAATGAAGGAAACAATCAGTAAAACTATAAGACAACCTATGGAATGGGGGAAGATATTTGCACATGACATATCTGATAAAGGGTTAGTATCCAAAATATATAAAGAACTTATACAACTCAACACCCAAAAAATAAATACTCCAATTAAAAAATGGGCAGAGGATATGAACAGACATTTCTCCAAAGAAGAAATCCAGATGGCCAAGAGACACATGGAAAGATGCTCAACATCACTCAGCATCAGAGAAATACAAAACTGAGATATCACCTCACATGTGTCAGAATGGCTAAAATTAATAACAGGGAACAACAGGTGTTGGTGAGCATGTGGAGAAAGGGGAACCCTCTTGTACTGTTGGTGGGAATGCAAACTCTTGCAGTGACTGTGGAAAACAGTATGGAGGTTCGTCAAAAAGTTAAAATAGAACTACCCTGTGATCCAGTAATTGCACTCCTGGGTATTTATCAAAAAAGTACAAAAAGACTATTCAAAGCCATACATTAATCCCTATGTTTATAGAAACATTATTTACAATAGCCAAATTATGGAAGCAGTCCAAGTGTCCATCAACAAATGAATGAATAAAGAAGAAGTGGTATATATATATATATATATATATATATATATATATATATATATATATAATGGAATATTACTCAGCCATCAAAACAAATGAAATCTTGCTGTTTGCAATACATGAATGGAGCTAGAGACTATAATGCTAACCGAAATAAGTCAGTAAGAGAAAGACAAATACCGTATGATTTCACTCATATGTGGAATTTAAGAAACAAACAAAGAGGAGAAAAAGGAGAAAGAGAGCGAGAGACAAGCCAAGAAATAGACTCTTCACTCTAGAGAACACACTGATGGTCACCAGATGGGAGGTGGGTGGGGGATGGGGGAAGTAGGTGATGGGGATTAAAGAGTTCACTTGTTGTGTTGAGCACTGAGTAATGTTTAGAATTGTCGAATCATGATACTGCATACCTGAAACTAATATAACACTTTATGTTAATGTAATGGAATTAAAATTAAAAATTTAATGAATAAAAAATTACACTAATGAATATAAGTTTATGATTGTGTTAAATACTAAGAAGGACAGGGACCGGGGTGCCTGGGTGGCTCAGTCGTTAAGTGTCTGCCTTTGGCTCAGGTCATGATCCCAGGGTCCTGGGATCAAGCCCCTCATCGGGCTCCCTGCTCAGCGGGAAGCCTGCTTCTCTCTCTCCCACTTATCCTGTTTGTGTTCTCTCTCTGGCTGTCTCTCTGTCAAATAAATAAATAAAATCTTAAAAAAAAAGAAAAAAAGGACAGGGACCTGGTGCAATTACAGCGTATCAGAGAGAAATTGACCCACTAAAACAAGTCAAGTTTGGTTCTCCAAAAAATTGAGCATGATAGCTGCCATCTTCTGACTAACTTCACTTATAATCCACCTGATTCTACTCTAGATTCTGTTTGTCTACCTTCCCTGGAAGTAAGGCTTGACTATCTAGATAGCAGTTCTGGCTAATGAGCTATGTTTAATAGAATTTGAGCCTTAAGTAACCTTTCTTTTCTTACTGATTTTCTTACTTTTTTATTTTTCAAAGATTTTATTTATTTATTTGACAGAGAAATAGCGAGAACAAGAAACACAAGCAGGGGGAGTGGGAGAGGGGGAAGCAGGCTTCCTGCTCAGCAGGGAGCCCAATGTGGGGCTCCATCCCAGGACTCTGGGATCATGACCTGAGCCGAAAGCAGCCCCCTAATGACTGAACCACCCAGGCGCCCCTGATTTTCTTAGTTTTAAAAAAAAAAAAGATGTAATTGTACCACCATTCCCTCTACTTACTGTTTTGAAAATGGATATGATGCCTAGAACTAAGATATAGATTTTCGCCAGCCTGACATAAAGAGTTCTGTAAGCAATGATTACAGAGGTAGTGGAGAAAATGAGTGCATTATATTTGCATTTAATCTTCAGACAGACTATGTTAATTGTTATTCCCCAGATTCACAAATGATGAAACTTAAGGTTACAAAGTGTAGTATTTTTCCATGTCAAATTAGTTATATGTTAGGGTTACTATTTCAATCTGGTCTGACCCCAACGCCCATGTTACTACTATCACAGTGTATTGCCTTTCATGATACCACATCCTAGGCCTCAAGGAAAAGGTTGGGGCTTACACCAACAGGAAGGATTTCAGAAAGGGTATGAAGAGAGCTTTTCCAATATTTATGTTACCTTCAGAAGCCTCTCTAATGATTCAGTCACTGGCTGGGAGGATGTATCAACTCAATAGCTATTTGTGGAGTAAATGAATAAGTGAATGGATAATATAAGCAGAATCAAGAAGTTGAAAATGAAAAAAAAAATGAATTTAGAGGGGAGCTCTCATTTGATAAGAATGACTCAAGAATATGAAACATCATTTGCTAACCAGTTAGTTATTCAAAATAAATTGTTATTTTAAACATGTTTTGGGGAGTGCATTTTGGAGAAACTCTAACAGAGAAATATATTTTAATATATCTGAGTTCAATACCTGTGCTTGAAATTCATCAACCCAAGGTCATTTTCTCCATGCAGTCTTCACCCACATTGTGAAAAAAATGAGCTAATCATTGTCAGTTGTTTTTATTTGAAATACAGTCTTTCATACTTTTTATTTCAGGGAAAATCAGTTTCATATAAATTATTTAATTGATAGGTAAAATAGAATGGCTAGAAAATTGAGGTTGTGAAAGTAGATATGCTCCCTACAGTCAAGGGAGCATGAGTGAGTGGGTCAATAAGAAAGATAAGGTTTTAATTTTCACAACATAAAGAGATATTATATGGGATAATATAGAGCAATAAATTCCTATGTTCATTTTATAGCCTGGCCATCCACTGCAGGTTTGTCCTCTACATGGGTGAAATTAGTTACACTTGTATTAGGTTCTTATTGCTGCTGTACGAATTTTTACAAACATAGTGACTTAAAACAAGGATTTACATCCTTTTAAATGAACAGAAATAAAGGTATAACATTTTTATGTTAGGCATGCCAATTGCCAATTTGTACTTAGCCAGTTTCTTTTCATCACAGACATCCTGAATCAGATTAACTTTCTGCATCCTCAGTGATCCCTTTCCCTAACAGTTTAAAAATCCACATGCAGAATTGAGTATAGAAATACTCATTTTTTAAAACTTTATTGAACAGACTTACACGCTTTATCAGTTAAACCCGAATTCTCTTGTCAGCCTAAGACCTAAGCTCTTGAACTTGTGATGAATACTGTTATACAAAATGCTATTGAATAGTAATGTTCTTTCACACATTAAGAAAAGCATAGGCTATTAATAAACTGAGCACCTCACAGAACTGTATTTTAGTCTTCAAATGCTTAAATTAATAAATCATCTTTTCTTGACAAAGTCAAATAATTTATTAACTCATATAGTTATTTTAAAGGCAACTGATGAAAGGTGTAAGCAAAGAATGTCTTTTTTGACATGCTAAATTAGTAAAAGTCAAAATGATCATTTGTTCATGGTAGCGTTTGCACCATGCTGTGACAGGAAAGATTTTCCTTTATTTCCTCACATCCTTCCCAGAATGTGGAATGAACTTGCCCCCCATCCACCACCACCACTACACACACACACACACGCACACACACACACACACGTGTCCAGAGATAATCCAGGACAGATAAATGGAAGAATGCTTTTGGTAATGCAGAAAAAGTTAGAACACACTGACTTGACTCTCATCTTTTTGAATTTTAATTTCAACTCATGTGTTTTGATTGTATACTTCCATGGTATTATCTATTTGGCATAAAGATCAATTGTATCAAAAGTTTTAGGTACCCAGATTTCATATTACAAAGGTTGAAATGACTGCTAGCCATTTTTACTTCAGTGATAATAACTGGTAAAATATTCTCAAGTTCAAAATATTTATGGGTTTTTGATTCTGTTTTGCCTAGGACTTGAACATAAGCTACATAAGAGGAATGTTTATTTCTTAAACTAATTTTCTTGTTTCAGAATGAGCCATTTAAATATAACTATTGCGTTCATTTACATACGCAAAGTTCTAACAATGTACAGATGGAGCTAGAGAGTATCATGCTAAGTGAAGTAAGTCAGTCAGAGAAAGACAAATACCATATGATTGCCCTCATATGGGGAATTTAAGAAACAAAACAAATGTGCAAACTGGGAAAAAAAGAGAGAGAGAGAGAGAGAGAGAGGCAAACCAGGAAGCAGACTCTTCACTCTAGAGAACACACTGGTGGTCACCAGAGGGGATGTGGGTAGGGGGATGGGGGAAATAGGTAATAGGGATTCAGGAGTGTATTGGTTGTGATGAGCACTGAGTAATGGACAGAATTTTTGAATGACTATATTGTACACCTGAAACTAATATAACACTGTATGTTAACTAAATGGAATTTAAATAGAAGCTTAAAAAAATAAAATTCAAAGAGATCTCTTCCTGTGGCTTCCCACTACCATAAATATCTTCTTAGTTAATACTTATACAGGACTGACTGGGCGCCTGGGTGGCTCAGTTCGTTAAGCGACTGCCTTCAGCTCAGGTCATGATCCTGGAGTTCCAGGATCGAGTCCCGCATCGGGCTCCCTGCTCGGCGGGGAGTCTGCTTCTCCCTCTGCCCCTCCCCCCTCTCATGTGCTCTCTCTCATTCTCTCTCTCTGAAATAAATTTAAAAAATCTTTAAAAAAAATACTTATACAGGACTTAACATTTTACAATATGGCTTTATATAAATTATCACAATTGATATTCTCTGCAAAATGGCAACAAATGGAATCCAGATGCTAATATTTCCCTGTTGTAATATAATTATAATACTACAAATGAAGGGCTTCTGTTGACACATTGGTGTTATCCTGTGTCATAGAGCAGATAAATTATGAAGAACAGTTTTACACAGGTTTTCTGATTTCTTCTTCTTATTTTTTTTATTCTTATGTTAATCCCCATACATTACATCATTAGTTTTAGATGTAGTGTTCCATGATTCATTGTTTGTGCATAACACCCAGTGCTCCATGCAGAATGTGCCCTCCTCAATACCCACCACCAGGCTAACCCATCCTCCCACTCCCCTCCCCTCTAGAACCCTCAGTTTGTTTTTCAGAGTCCATCGTCTCTCATGGTTCATCTACCCTCCGATTTCCCCTGCTTCATTCTTCCCTTCCTGCTACTTTCTTCTTCTTCTTCTTTTTTTTTTCTTAACATATATTGCATTATTTGTTTCAGAGGTACAGATCTGAGATTCAACAGTCTTGCATAATTCACAGCGCTTCCCAGAGCACATACCCTCCCCAGTGTCTATCACCCAGTCACCCCATCCCTCCCACCCCACCCCCCACTCCAGCAACCCTCAGTTTGTTTCCTGCAATTAAGAATTCCTCATATCAATGAGGTCATATGATACATGTCTTTCTCTGTTTGACTTATTTCGCTCAGCATAATACACTCCAGTTCCATCCACGTCGTTGCAAATGGCAAGATCTCATTCCTTTTGCTGGCTGCATAATATTCCATTGTATATATATACCAACTCTTGTTGATCCATTCATCTGTCGATGGACATCTTGGCTCTTACCACAGTTTGGCTATTGTGGACATTGCTGCTATAAACATCGGGGTGCACGTACGCTTTTGGATCCCTACTTTTGTATCTTTGGGGTAAATACCCCGTAGTGCAATTGCTGGATCATATGGTAGCTCTATTTTCAACTTTTTGAGGAACCTCCATAGTGTTTTCCAGAGTGGCTGCACCAGCTTGCATTCCCACCAACAGTGTAGGAGGGTTCCCCTTTCTCCGCGTCCCTGCCAACATCTGTCGTTTCCTGACTTGTTCATTTTAGCCATTCTGACTGGTGTGAGGTGGTATCTCATGGAGGTTTTGATTTGGATTTCCCTGATGCCGAGCGATATTGAGCACTTTTTCATGTGTCTGTTGGCCATTTGGATGTCTTCTTTGGAAAAATGTCTGTTCATGTCTTCTGCCCATTTCTTGATTGGCTTCTTTGTTCTTTGGGTGTTGAGTTTGATGAGTTCTTTATAGATTTTGGATACTAGCCCTTTATCTGATATGTCATTTGCAAATATCTTCTCCCATTCTGTGGGTTGTCTTTTGGTTTTGTTGACTGTTTCCTTTGCTTTGCAAAAGCTTTTTATCTTGATGAAGTCCCAGTAGTTCATTTTTGCCCTTGCTTCCCTGCCTTTGGCGATGTTTCTAGGAAGAAGTTGCTTCGGCTAAGGTCAAAGAGGTTGCTGCCTGTGTTCTCCTTTAGGATTGTGATGGACTCCTGTCTCA